>NC_060138.1:213080437-213185437 GCF_021461385.2 Schistocerca piceifrons
ATTACATAGATGGAAGTCATCCTTTCAACACATCCTTTGTACCTCTAACCCTTCTAGCCTCACACAGTACAGGAAGAAGAGGGAGTACAACTACTTTACAACCAAAACAAACAGGAGATCAAGAAATTAAAAAAAAAAAAAAAAAAAAACCTGCAACTTCGTGGGTCTAAAACCACTCAGGACACCTTAGGGTCAAAGATGGTTACCCAATTGAGATGGAATACTTAATTCCCTTCAAAAGCATATCTACCTAAATATATGAACAGGTGAAATCAGTAAATAAAGAATCCAACTGCTAACCAGAACTAAGAAAGTTTCACTGTGTAAACTCTCAAAGCATGTTTGTATAAATTTTGAATTTCACAAAGATTTGACATTTTCAGGAACTGTGAACTGATTTATATTGTAAAAAACAACAACTGACCTTGCATTTAACACTGCGAACAACCTTGCGAACTTTGGCTTCACAGAAAGCACCCTTGTATTTGGCACTGACTTCCGTGCCAACAGCCAAATATGGAGGATCGTCTCCCTGTTCAAACAGAGTACAACAGATTAAAGTTGAAATGTTTCATTTACACACACATGCAAGCACGCACATATGTGCGCGTGCACGCAGGCACACACACGCACAGAAAAAAAAGTGTAAAAATTAATTTTCTACATTAAATGATTGTGAAATTATACATTTATGATATGAGAGAAAATTTGTCTTGCCTGATATGGCCAGGTGTACACAGCAAACAGAACTGTAGATACAAGGGGGCAGCTTTAGAATCATTGGTTTAATTTCACTCATCAGTAAAGCTTCACTCCCACAGTCTTAAACAACCTAAGAAATGTATTAGGTTTATTATAGTTCAGACTTTTATCAAAGCACGTAGTACCCCCAATTCGCTGCACTTTATATACTTTATTACCTTAGTAATTACAAAGAAAACAAGCCATTCTTTGTCTGCTGTTTCTAGATTTATACTTATTCATATGCCAGACCCACAAGAGCAGCATCAAAGAAGACCATACAAGAAAGGATCTCACAGAAAAGGCATAAGGTCTCACAATTGAACATCTTCAAGATGAAACTGGCTTTTGGGCATTACATACACAGCTATCAAAATTTTTTTTACACGCTCCATGGCTGATAAGAACACAACACAATGTGCAACATTTAATGACTATAAATGATTATTACTAGGCCGCCTTAAATTTTCAATACATAATGTAAGGTAAGCTTTTGACAATGTTGACTGGAATACTCTCTTTCAAATTCTGAAGGTGGCAGGGGTAAAATACAGGGAGCAAAAGGCTATTTACAATTTGTAAACCAGATTGCAGTTATAAGAGTCGAGGGGCATGAAGGGAAAGCAGTGGTTGGGAAGGGAGTGAGGCAGGGTTGTAGCCTATCCCCGATGTTATCTAATCTGTATATTGAGCAAGCAGTAAAGAAAACAAAAGAAAAATTCAGAGTAGAAATTAAAATCCATGGAGAAGAAAAACTCTGATGTTTGCCGATGACATTGTAATTCTGTCAGATACAGCAAAGGACCTGGAAGAGCAGTTGAATGGAATGGACAGTGTCTTGAAAGGAGGATATAAGATGAACATCAACAAAAGCAAAACTAGGATAATGGAATGTAGTCAAATTAAATCAGACGATGCTAAGGGAATTAGATTAGGAAATGAGACGCTTAAAGTAGTAAATGAGTTTTGCTATTTGGGGAGCAAAATAACTGATGATGGTCGAAGTAGAGAGGATATAAAATGTAGACTGGCAATGGCAAGGAAAGCATTTCTGAAGAAGAGAATTTTGTTAACATCGAGTATAGATTTAAGCATCAGGAAGTTTTCTGAAAGTATTTGTATGGAGTGTAGCCATGTATGGAAGCAAAGCGTGGACAATAAATAGTTCAGACAAAAAGAGAATGGAAGTTTTCGAAATGTGGTGCTGGGTAGATCACATAACTAATGAGGAGGTATTGAATAGAATTGGGGAGAAGAGAAATTTGTGGCAAAACTTGACTAGAAGAAGGGATTGGTTGGTAGGACATATTCTGAGGCGTCAAGGGATCACCAATTTAGTGGAGGGCAGGGCAGAGGGTAAAAATCATAGCGGGAGATCAAGAGATGAATACACTAAACAGTTTCAGAAGGATGTAGGTTGCACTAGGTATGGGGAGATGAAGAAGCTTGCACAGGATAGAGTAGCATGGAGAGCAGCATCAAACCAGTCTCTGGATTGAAGACCACAACAACAACAACAACAACAACAACGTAAGGCAAGACTAATGGTATCTGCTTCTATGTTTACAGATCAGAGAACTGGCCTAAACTGCAATTTGTCCTGTTGTAAACTGATGCAAATAAACAATGTATTGTAGGCCTTTGGGGTCAAACAAGATTTTCACATTCATGAGTAAGATGATGTATGGGTCCAGTGATTTGTAGCAATGTACCAGAGTAATCTGCTATCATAACCTCTCTTTTGCATTCATATTCCTGGGCTCAGCAAACAACCACCAAACTGACATCTTCCAATTTAATCTAGACCTTGGGCTACACAACAGATCAATGTTACCACAATCAGGAATTGGGGTGGTGTGAAAGAGGAGGGCAGGGCGGAGGGCAGGCAATATCACACACTAACCTTTTATGCTTATACCACCTAAATGTAAAATGGAGGAAAGCTATTATTACAAAAAAAGCTGCTGCATTCCTCAGTTATATGAAATAGCTGCACTTTACATTATATTGTTAATGTAATAATCACCTGATTTTCCACAAACATAAGTTACCTAAATCTGTACAACCCACAAAGTCGTTGTTATGCCTCCCTTAAGATGGGTGGCTTCTCCACGGATGTCAATAACCTGTGCCCAGAGTCTCTCTCTCTCTCACTCTCTCTCTCTCTCTCTTTGAGAAGGTACTAGGTACTCTACTCCACAATTCTTGCTCACATATGCAGTAATGGGTTACTTAACCAACACGAGTTTAAATCTTTAAAGGAATAAGTGTCATCACCTGAAGTTTTATGTGGCTTATTAAAAGCATCTGATTTTGTTAGTCTTAATTTTGAATTACAGAAGTTAAGTTTTTATCAGACGCATGGTTCAGCGCATGCTTGGTTTAATTCTTATTTAAGAAACAGGATGTGAAAAGTTACTATAGCCTACATGGGCAGATATTAAAATGTTGGCCCTAAATATTTTCATCACTGGCCCACTAATGTTCTTGCTTTACATTCAAGATCTACCATTTCACTTGAATCAGGAGGCAGAATTAGTCCTGTTTGCAGATGACAGTTTACAAGAGGTCAACAGTCCCTCAATCCAAGAGTGGTGCACCTGGAAGAAAAGATGTTTACCGACAACATTTTCTAATCTAGTCAAGAGGTCCATAATAGCAAAGGTAAGAAGGCTAAAAAAGTAATGGACATCCTTTGAACCAGCAATAATAATAGCAACATGAGGGAGATAGCAGTAGGTAGGTGTCCCCAGGGTTCTGCAGCTGTCCCACACCTGATCTGTAACAGTCAAGAGTGCCCACTATCCAACGAAGTGCAATACCCAAAACAGAAAATTCGAAGCAGCAGAAAGGAGGCAAACCAAATTTAAAAGTGATTAAAACAAAATAAAAGCGGGATGAAAGGAGCCTGGTCAAGGTGGTAGGCTTTGGGATCCCCAGACCTATCAATACAATGGGAGATGCCCCATTCCCAACCACCCATTTACAGACGACACAAACACTGTTGTGAAGCCAAGTAAAGAAGCATCAACAAAAAAGCCACTGACTTTCTTGTCAAAGCTACTGACTGGTTTTGAAGTAATGGGCAAGCTTTAAACATAAAAAAGCTTGGCTTATCCAGTTTTGTACTGTCAAAAATGTACATCCTATTACTCTAGAAAACCAATAAAAATAGTAAACAGGATAGAAAATTCTAAGTTCTTAGGTGTGCACATTGTTGAAATATTAAAAGTAGGAGAACCATATAGCAGACTTGGGAAAAGTTATGTTTCGCTTCTACTGCACTGATAATGTTTGGCATTCAGATGCCTATTCACAAGGAGTTTACTTTTTAGTGGACACACAGCTCAGAAGTTTAACATACTTTGCACATTTTCATTTGTTAATATTTTATAGGGCAATAACTACTTAAGCAGAAAATATTGATTGCACAAAAGAAAGTGGGCCTAATTATGTCTATGTGGAGGGTTCACATGTGTCTAGTAGGCACCTCTTTATATTGTTGGGAGTATTAACCAAAGTGTGACAGTACATTTATCCGCTTCTAAAATTTTCTACCAACAATCCATGTGAGTGAGAGTAACGGAGATAATTACAAGCACAACACTATAAAGAAAAATGATCTACACTACCTTTTAATGAAATTAATTTTGGCATAGAAAAAGAGATGATGAATAATACTTTGACAGCCAACCCATGGCATAAAATGTACGACAGGTATCAAATGTGTTTCCAAATGTAGATTAAAGATGTGTATTTTTAAAAACTCCTCTGTAATGCAGAGGAATTCTTGGATAGAGGTTAGTTGTTTATTCAGAGGAAAAAAAACTTTCTTGATAGAAGTTAGTTGTTTATTCAGAGGAAAAAAACTTTTACACGACTAGCAAGTACCAATATAAATATTTTTTTAAAAAGTGTGTTCTATCTTTACCCAGTGGACACATTCTATTTAATGATGCTTATAATGAATATGATCTACAGAACATGTAACTAACTTCTACTTGTCACACAGCTTTCCAATTAACGTAGCAACATGAAGTTAACACTCCCCCCACCACTTCTTGACTGTGGACAATCAGACAATTTGCAACAGTGGTTAATAAGGTATACTCTTAATTTTCTTTCAAATTGGTAGGCGTCAATTAATTGCTTTACCTTAGACATGAGTCCTTGCACCAAGTTACATGATCCAACTTCTGAATTGTTTCTGGAAGTGAGTGTAGTAATTCTGAGATCCTTAAATGTATCTATGAAAGATGTAATTGGATTTTTGTTGTTACATCTACCCAATTACATTATATTGACAAAAATCTATTATCTTCATTGTTCTATGAGAGATGTGTTATTCCAACTTTCATGCAGACTTTGCCTCTTTCACCAGGGCTCAGAATGGAGTTATGTACTCTGATGACAAGATATTTAATAAACTCATGTCTAACATCAAGTAAGGAATTGGGAATCCTTAGCAATTAAATCAGAAATAAAAAACATTCCTAACATACATACATGGCTAATGTAGCCACTCTTCCTATAAATTATCTGAATGTCTACATCCAGGAATTGGGAAGACCTGTTAGTTACATGGCAAACAGATATATTTTTTATAAAACTGTTAGTAATATTACAGTATAAATATTAGTATTTATAGGTGTACAAAACTTCTAGGGAAAAACACTACAATCAAGTAAACATTATATTGCAAATGATATTAAAAAATGTAAAAATGATTTATTTGCACTACTGCAATGGCGGTGAGGCATTTTTCAAGCGCTACAACTGAGCTTTAGCTCATTTCAAAAGCTACGAATCTTCTGACTTATAGAAATGTCATCATTGTATCCCTATGTTAATATGTATCACACTAAGGCACTTCATGTCTACACTGTCTACATGACAAACTCAGCTGTTGTCACCATACATAACATACTTAACAGGAATCACACTAAATGATGTGATTCATGTTAAATATGTTAAAAATATTAAAAGGCCCAACAAACAGATATGACAATGACAATGTGTATAAATGTCAGATGATTTTTTACTTTTTAACAAGTGCTGAATCACCTCATAACAGCCTTACGACAGAAATTTTAAACCTTTTCCAGTCAAAAGTGACTATGATGCCATTTACAAAATTGTACATGGCTGTAAACCCCAACCATGAGAAGTTAATCAAGTAAATATTAAGATAGTAATAGCAGATGAGCAATGGTTATATACTAAAACTGAGGAGGGAGCAGTCTTTTTTAAACAAATATTAGATTTCAACAAATCCACTCAATTGAGTTTAAATGGAATAACAATGAATAACATTAGGCAGTATAATGACAGATTACTGTTAATTTAGTAAGCTATATACATTAAGTTTCTATGGTGTTTGTGTTATGAAGCTTGACTCATTCCACATTCCTGAAGGTTATCCTTCTTAGGAGGATCTATATAACATGAGGGACGTATCAATGGATGAATCTACTTTATGTATTTACAGTGTTCACTTCTGTTTATTACATACTTTATTTACTATAAGTGCACTGCCTAAGAAGATAATGCCGAAAGACAACAAATTTAAATATCCGAAAGGTCAACACACTTGTCTTTTTAAACAGAATATGATACTCTGAAGAGCAAAATGCACTGAATTGAGCTTAGCATTATCAAGCCACATCCATAGAGTACAAGGCAAGTTAATAAGTAAACATAAATTGTTTTTGATTTATAAGTTAACAGCACTGACTCAACAATGGCATGCCTTAACATCACTGTTGTTGCTGTTTTGGTATGGACAATAGCTGCATTTTATTACTACACCCTGCTGCCCTTATGTACTAAGGAAGAAATGAGAGGAGCTACCCATTCTCTGTATTCTGAAGGGACTAAAGATGCGGAAATTATTCGCACAATGCAGCTGCAGTATGGCGATAATTTTCTTAATGAACAATGTACATTTGTAAGTGCACAAGACACTTTAAAAGTGAATGCTTCTCTGTGGCAAAGAGTGTCCTGGTATGACGCCACCTTCGAAAACAGTCAGGAACACTACTGTTGAAACAAGCACTTGTAGTGATCATTGGGACAAAATTGGTGCAGTTTCACACAAGTTGAAAAAAGTTATGATTCAGAATTTGCAATTGCCCTTGAGTCTCTAAATCGTCAAAAGATGTCAACTGACAAACAGGTATATTTGGAAATGTTGAAGCCCCCATTTATGGCATTCTGAATGGGGAATGGAATACTTTCTCAGTCACACAGTAACCACTGCTGAGATATGGGTCTATCATTACAAACAACAGAGTAAGCAGTAGCGCAGGAGATGAAAACAAGCATTACCTATAACAAAAAAATTTCAAAAACCCATTTTGGAAGTGAAGTTGGTGTTTCCAGACATGAAAGGTCCCCTATTGATTCTTTACAATCCTAAAGATCTAATAGTGAATTGAACAGTTATTGTGAGTCACTACAAGATTTGAAACTCAAAATCAAAAACCAGAGGAGAGGAATCTTTCAAGAGGTGATATTTTACTTCAGGATAATGCCCATACAGCTGGGAAATCAATCCAGTGCATTTAAAATCTTGATTTTGAGTTGCTAGAGCATCCACCTCATAGTCTTAACCTAAGTCCGGCTTCAGATATGTATTGGAGCCGCCATCCTTCCCCTCTGAAACCTCGACTCTGGTGCCAGACTGATCTATAGAGCAGCCTGATGTCTAGGTTACGTTGGATGGTGACAATTTACTAGGCAGTTGGCAAAGACAATGAACATGAAAGCAGAATATACAGTTGTGGTAACAAATGGATCAATAATAAAGTCTAATGTTTACATCCACGCCATACTGAAAAATAATTTTGTGTGTGTGTGGGTGGGAGTTCAATACTGTAAGTAACTTTTGCCCTAGGCCCATGTAATTTTCACCATTCTGCCCAACACAAGAGCACCTACATGAATCCAAATTTTAATCGAACAACAGGATTGTGAAGACAGTGCAAGAGCAGATGTGCCCACTGTATAGAGCTGCTTCCAGACAGGAAATAGGAAGCTTATGAAGATACTGAGAAGTACACAGAAGTTGGTGGAAACTACGCAGATAAATGATATTACTTGCATTGTTTCCTCAATACAAAGTTTTTTAGAAATGACATAACATTTCAATTTATTGGCATATTGACTGGACACACCGCAATTATTTAATTTTATAAAATGAACAGTGGACTAAGCAAAATGAGCAAAGAACTTTTTTAGGAAATTACATAAAATACAGAAATAGTGTTCTGTAATCAATTAAGATTAGTTTTGATTTTTCCCAAAAGTTAACTACTGAATAACTTATTCAGTTCCACATGATGGTGATGCAAAGATAATGGTATCCTGGAAAGCATTCAGAGCAGAGATTTAATAATAAAGCATGGTGAATAAATACTTCTAGTAACTTTACCTAAACACCCTAAACATAAACATCAAAGGAAATTAAAATGAATAAATACAAAGCTTACTGCTGGAGATGATGTACTGAGCTGAACAATAAAATTCTACCAGCACATAAGTGGTATGGTGGTATGATATAGGGCCTATACAAAATCTTATGCAATGTGCAACTTGAAGAAACCAGGTAAAATATTTTCAATTACCATGTTCCAATAATCCACGAGGAAAACTAAGACCTGTAAGTGCTACTTAAATTTGGAGTTGGAGCCACAGCTCACAAAAGAAGAGCAATGAAGGTGGGGGACAGAAAAATCCAGAACAGTATACTCTGCCATACTTGGAAAACAACTGACTATAAATCTAATGCTTCCACCAGTGACAGTGCACTTTGTGTAAAAACACTGTAGAAAAATTATAGGCTGGACAAACAAAAACAAATTGTTCAATAGACTTATTTGATACCAAGAAGAGCAGTCAAATGGTTCTTTTCCACCTTTACAACCTATCCCTCGTCAATAGTTATTAAAGCTATATTGTTAATTTTTGAATAAATCATTGTGCAACTGGATAAGCACTGTTTCTTCTGGTACAGGGCTCCTTTGTCCGCATGGTGTAGTGGTATCAAATGCATACTGAAACAGTGCTTGAAAATGGAAGAATCCAACAGCAAGAAACAAAAACATGTGTAGTTCAGTAAAAACACGCTGTATTACTCACCTACCTGACATTTATGTTCACTTAAAAAATTGGATGTTGGCAAAGATGTGATGATGGTACAGTCTCTTTAACACACTGAACATTATACAATGGATGAAAACAACAGAAGAGAAACTAATTCTACAAGTTAAGACAAAAATTAAGATAAGCTTCCAACTACAATAAAGACATCAAGTGCCAATTTACTGCCAAGGAAGTTGACTGAACCTTTCAATGTGGGCAGTGATCTATTCATAACCAAACATGGTTAAAGTGAGAAGTAAATAAAGAATAAAAAAGTCATAAACTTGGTGCTACCGAAATGTACAAATAATAAAATGGGTTGTTAGAACAGAAGAGGCCTTATATTAAGCCACTGATGAGAAAATAAACTAATGGGAAACCTTAAAGTTTTTCATGCAGTGATAGGTAGACAATTTCTTAAGAAATGTATGTAAACAAAATGCAAATATCAGTTTATCTATGAGCCATAATGTATGTGTAAGCATTACACTGCACAACTCCCTGGCAGACTTTTTTAAAAAAATAAATTTATATGCTGTCTTCTAATGTTACAACACTATTTTTTGCCGAATACTGCTACATAAACGCTCATTTAAGCGGATAAAAAATAAACTAGCGTTTATTTTTTGCAACACACCATACAAATGGGAAAGATAATATCTTCCTCCCATTCCATACAAATTTTTCTTATTCAATATTCTTCATACGGGCCATCAAATGTCATTCTCTTGACAAAATGTTTTCGGTTAGCTTTTGTGTCGGCAGTGGCCAACCGAGGGCCAAGACCATAATCTTTAAATTCCGCAGCTGCAGCGAACACCAAATATTGAAATTAAATGTTACTGTAAATTCTCGGATAGAATACTCCCGCAATAAAAATGAGCACAATCTCCCGACGAAAGCTACGAAACTGAATTTTCTACGAACCATAACACTTGTTCAGCCGTACCATTCTTGAAACAACAGTATTGGAAAACGTTTGTGTTAAATGGCAGGATTATAATAACGAATGGAATATTCAAATTAAATAATCAGTATACTGAAGTTATTGGCTTTCTATTATCAGTAGTTTTCTAGTGATGCAGTGGCTGTCTGCAGAAACTACTGATGTTACCTTAAAATAGCTTGTCGATTTTCCCTAAGTTTTTAAGCACATAAAACTGAAATTACCTGCATTTTTTGGCACCTGTGTACTTCACCGACCCTCACAACGCTCTTGAAACTTTATATCCATCGAAACACAAATTGTCAATCATATAAACAACACATCTTGACCTCCTTCCCAGCCATCTGCAAGCTGAAAACTGAAAAACAACTTGTCACTTGAAAATCGATCCTGATTGGCCGAAAGTCACGTGATATGTAAGAAAGCGTTTTCCATCATTCTGTACATTTTTGCAGGAATGTAATTTACTTCATGTAAAAGCTGTACATGTCTTGGGTGCTAATACCGGCAGGATCATATTAGTTGCTTACAACAACAAACGTGCGTAAAAAATACATTGGTGCATGAAACTCAGTATATGCAGTTACTGTATAAGGGAATATGGCGTCTAGTCTAGTAAGTTCGCCCATAGTAAATAACGAATTGGATGCGAATAAAGTTGAATTGCTGGTGAGTACAAAAGATAAGCATTTTGGAACAGAAGCTCATACAAAGTCGAATTTTTGAACTACCAGCTTCTTCTTGTTCAAATGTATGGAGAGTGTCTTAGGTTTAATGTTATATTGGGATAGAAACCTTTGGTTGCATTTACGCGTAATGACTGAGAACGACGCTGGAGGAATTGCTATTACTTTCATTGTGTTTCTGTTATTTGTGCAGTGATTCGACACCGTAATAGGGAGGGGTTTAGAAATATTTTGCTTTGCATCTGTTTATACATTAATTACCTAGTGCAGATTATTGATTTGTCCGGCGTTCGAATAGCGGTGCACGTGGGTGCGCGGGAAACTGGAAGTTCAGTAAGTAACTAGGTGAGATGAAATTTGTGGAAGAATAAGTTAATAAGAAGTACTATTATAACATTTATACTAACAAGGTTAAAAGGATAATTACGTAAGTTTTAATAAATATATCATTAGAGGTAATCCAGCAATGTATTTGCTAACAAGCGTATAATAAGAAAGGGACTTATTTATTCTAGTTCACTTAGCACATCTGTTGTGGACATTAAAATAAGCACTGTTTAACAGTGATGATAAAACGATTAATGAATTGCAATGTACCATTAAGAGTGTACCGTCGTTTGGCTTATCCCATGCGCTGGACAATAATTCCAAACAGTGAAATCAATTTTGTGTGTTCAGGAAACATTGTCGTCGGTACGCAGCAACAAAAATGAAGGGTCTCCTTACCACAATTTAATAGGAAACAAATGGTTTTTGAGGTGAGGGGAACGGGGGAGGGAGGTATTAGACTTACATTTCGAAGTTCACGCACTCGTGGAGGCCATGCCTATATAACTTACATATTAATACTTGGAATTCTAAAAAACGTTGATTCTATCCATCACCTTCTGTAAAATTTTATTAACTGTTTTGGATAGTCTCTGAACTGAAACTTTCAGTTTGTATCTATAGAGTGGAAATTTGGAGTTTTTGGAGTGTAGGCTTGCCTAGAACCTGTGAAGATTGTTTGTATTTAAGCTTCTCTGAAGAGAATATACTATCTAACGTTCAGTCATAGTCCATCATTTTGCAGTGATTGATTTTATGTTTTGTGCTGAAAATTGCAGATCAGTAGGTGATTATTGCAAAGAGCAACATTTATTTCTGAAACCTAAGTTGATGCTATTCACTCAAGACAAAGTTGGCAAAAGGTTTTATTTGAGATTTGATTAATTAAGTTTCCAATACATTCAGTCCCAGGTATTATATAACTGCACAAGACAACAGTGTGAATGGCAGAAATGAACGTTGCTTTTAGTAGCAAGTAGACTGGGCCACATCAGGAGTCGAGCAAATGACCACTGTGTGATACAATATATTTACCATAGGTGTGATTTGCTATGTAGTGCTGTTCTGACTTCAGCAGAGTGTCAAATAATAGTCAATCATTTAGGCAGTTGCTTGGGGGGTGCTGTGTAGTCTTACTGTCTGTTTTACTGGTCTATATCACATTTCCTATGTAATCTATAATGGAATTGAATAATTTAGTTCTCTGTTTGCATAATTATTTTGTATTAATGCAACTGCTCCAGTAAGTATTAGTTGATCACAATATTATTGAGAGTGAGGGTGCTTTGGCCAGTTTATCATGATGTTTCACAATGGCACACTGGAAGCATTCACAATGCAATGCATGCTCCTTGGTTGCCATAGAACTAGTCTACAGTAAGGTCAGCGCATGTTTCCTTTAACGGACACAGAAGGCCAAGCAGTGCAGTAACATTGTGTTCGAATGCTGGTCATTGAAGAGCTCATTTTACCAGCTCTTCCATTACTGCTATATGCTGTAATGGAGTTTACGCATGGATGTGAAAAATCATTGGCGGTTGATGTCCTGACATGATATCAATTTCCATAGTATTACACTCCTCTAAGACCATTTGTTATTTCAACAAACTGATAACCTCACAAGATTACCCTCTTGATTTGTTAATGGAAATCCCCAGACAAGAGGAATATTAGATACCGTTTGTCGGCTTTGACCAGGGAAATAATGTTAGTGAATGCTTTGATGTCACATTTTGGTGGATACTTAAATAGTATGGCTGAGTTTATGAAGCTAATGAATGTGAAAGCAAAAATACATGCTTTTTGGAGATATCAGTTGGTAGTTTAGCCCAAGGTCTAGGTTAGTAAATGGCAAACTCAAAGTGTGTGTGTGTGTGGAGGGGGGGGGGGGGACAACAACTCCTTGAGGTGCAAGATTGATCTGTAGTGTAGCTTGTTCGAAAAAAACACCAGTGATATTGGTCAAAGCAGACAGCCAGTATTGAATAGACCTCTTTGTCCAGTGCCCTCCCTGATCGTCTCAACTTAGATCTTGCTCTGATCTGTAGTGTGGACTGAGGTGTAACTTAGATGATGGCTAATGGCATTTCTGGTTTTCAGTAGAATCTGTCATTGCTAACTAACTGAAGTGGAAGTTAATGCAAAGACCTGGTGGGTAATCGAAGCAGTAAGTGTAACAACTCATTGAATATTAGAGGCATTGGGTTTTTGAAATGCTGTTAAACAAGACTGGGAACTTGTGTGCCTTTCAGCGACTGTAGGCTATGTGTACTATTTGTTACCTTTAGCCCTTAAATTGTATAAAATCAAATGGTAAATTCAGAATCATCATCTATCATAGTTGAGGAACTTCAAAAATGAGTGGTGTGCTTTGTACATGTAACGTACGGAAACTGTGTAACATGTTGAGAGGGGAAGTATTTATCTCCTAAATGCAGTGTTTTATTCAAGCATTTTTAGAACAATGCTTGTATATGAAAGAGTGGTAGGAGACATGAACTTATTGGTTGGGAAACTTGTAACAGTAAAAGAAGGGTGTCGTCGTGCATCTGTTGACACATTTGTATTGTGATATATGGTGTACTCATCTATTATAAGATTCCACCCATCAGCTGTGACCTGTGACGTCCTATCAGATCCAAGACGACACATAGGTGCAACCCTTAAAAAAAAAAAAAAAAAAAAAAAAAAAATCGTGCCATATTTGGGAAACGAAAACCAAATATTGTGAGAACTAAGGTTTCTCTCTCAGCAATTGAATCTGTGTGTGTGTGTAGGGCCCTTCCTAACACCACATTCAGAAATTGATGTATTCAGAATAAATAGCAAAGTTTACACCAGTTACGACCACAGATAACATTTATTAACAGGCCGCTTACATCCTTCACAGCATAGACTCATGATGTAATGAGTCAATCAACTTAGACGTTCACATCCTGCTTTTCATGTAGAATAATGTTAAGTTACGCGCCTTGCAAAATATAAATGCGCCTTTGACTAAAAGGTAACTGACCCATAACTAGATGTCGTACAAATACCTGGATGTCAAGTTGAAATATGATGTAGGATAAAGGAATGTTTTCAGTTATAGGAAAAACAAGCAAACAACAGGACTCAATTAATGGAGAAGCTGCAGTTTCCTTGTAAAAGAAGTCATTTACAAAGTATGTGGATGAGCTGAACTGAAATATTTCTCAAGTTTACAAGGTCCATATTAGATAGTTCAAAGGGGATAATGGGTGTGTAAAGGGCACAAATGCAAATAATCTGAGGCTTGCGCAGAGGAATCAAAAGCATAAAAACATGCTGGAAAAATTGTAAATGGCAGGCACTGGAAGAAAGATAAGTCTATCTCAGAAACCACCTCAAGTATTCTATAAACTGAGTTTCAATTAGGCTAATAACAACTTTCTTAAAGGTGTACAAACAATCTGTAAATTGAATGAGATGAAGCCTTAATATACAGTAAAAAGAAACACGCCAATCTGATGTGATTACAGGGGAATGTCCTCTTTGTATATAGTATCGGCAATAACTCGCCAGCTGCCATGTTAGCTAGTTGCTTTGGCATATTCAGCAAAAAAGAGTCCAATTAATTTATAGAATCTAGGTGAAAAGTAGTGCATTTATAGTTTTGTAAGCCCTCGCTCATCTCACTTAAAACACACGCACACACCAAACAAAATTCAGGATCCAACGTGACCTAAAAAAAAATTGTGTTGACACCAGTATTGATGTACAAAACAGTCCGCTATACACATAAACACATACATAGTATAGTACAGAAAGAAACAATAAAATAATACTTAACATCTAAAGCCAACTGGTACACAAATCAAGTAATCCAGCAGTAGCAAAGTCTTCAGCACAATTTCTCCTTTGTCCAAAATAGACATCTCAAACCAGAAACCCCTCTGGATAAAATGTCATACATTGCCCTGGTGACATCACATATGCGGTCTGAAATGCAATGCCATTGGTCAGTGTCATACCTTTTCTACAAATGTTACATTTTACACACTGGACAGTCAAACTGAATAACTGTATGAATTTAGTTGGGGGTCAACATGTCATCCTACATTGTGCTATTGAGAGGCCTACTTGTGAAATTTGTTGTTGTATACTCAATACCCCCCCCCCCCCCCCCCCTGAAGTATGGACCTTGCCGTTGGTGAGGAGGTTTTCGTGCCTCAGCAATACAGATAGCCATACCGTGGGTGCAACCAAAACGGATGGATATCTGTTGAGAGGCCAGACAAACATGTGGTTCCTGAAGAGGGGCAGCAACCTTTTCGGTAGTTGCAGGGGCAACAGTCTGGATGATTGACTGATCTGGCCTTGTAAGATCGATTAAAACAGCTTTGATCTGCTGGTATAGTGAACAGCTGAAAGAAAGGGGGTACTTACAGCTGTAATTTTTCCAAGAGCATGCTTCTCTACTGTATGGTTAAATGATGATGGCGTCCTCTTGAGTAAAATATTCCGGAGGTAAAACAGTCCCCCATTTGGATCTCCAGGTGGGGAATACTCTGGAGGATGTTGTTATCAGGAGAAAGAAAACTGGAATTCTACGGATCGGAGTGTGGAGTGTCAGATCACTTAATCGGGTGGGTAGGTTATAAAATTTTAGAATGCAAATGGATAGGTTAACATTAGATTTAGTGGGAATTAGTAAAGAGGAAACAACACTTCCGCTCAGGTGAATACAGGGTTCTAAATACAAAATCAAATAGGGATAATGCAGGAGTAGGTTTAATAATGAATAAAAATAAAATAAATAAATAAAAAAAACAGCTACTATGTGAACAGCATAGTGAACGCACTTTTGTAGCCGAGATAGACACGAAGCCCCGACCTACCACAGTAGTACAAGTTTGTATGCCAACTAGCTTGGCAGATGACGAAGAGATTGAAAAATGTATAATGAGATAAAAGAAATTATTCAGATAGTGAAGGGAGACGAAAATTTAATAGTCACGGGTGACTGGAATTCGATAATAAGAAAAGGAAGGGGAGTAACATGGAATGAGGGTAGGGAAATACAACGGAAGCTGCATGGTAGAATGTTGCACAGAGCATAACTTCATCGTAGCTAACACTTGGCTTAAGAATCATGAAAGAAGTTTGTCTATGTGATAGAGGCGTGGAGGCACTGGAAGGTTTCAGATAGATTATGTGATGGTAAGACAGAGATTTATGAACCAGGTTTTAAATTGTAAGATATTTCCAGGAGCAGATGTAGACTCTGATCACAACCTATTGGTTATGAACTGTAGATTAAAACTGAAGAAACAGCAAAAAGGGGGAAATTTAAGGAGATGGAATCTGGATAAACTGAAAGAACCAGAGGTTGTACGTACAGTTTCAGAGAGAACATTAGGGATTGATTGACAAGAAAAGGGGAAAGAAATACAGTAGAAGAAGAATGGGTAGCTTTGAGAGGTGAAATAGTGGAGGCAACAGAGGATCAAGTAGGTAAAAAGACGAGGACTAGTAGAAGTTCTGAGGTAACAGAAGGTATATTGAATTTAATTGATGAAAGTAGAACATATAAAAATGAAGCAAGCGGGAAGGAACACAAATGTCTCAAAAATGAGATCGACAGGAAGTTTAAAATGGCTAAGCAGGGATGGCTAGAGGACAGATGGAAGGATATATAGGCATATGTCACTATGAGTAAGATAGATACTGCCTACAGGAAAATTAGACACCTGTGGAGAAAAGAGAATCACTTGTATGAATAGCAAGAGCTCAGATGGAAAAACAGTTCTAAGCAAAGAAGGAAAAGTAGAAAGGTGGAAGGAATATATAGAGGGTCTCTACAAGGGCGCTGTACTTGAGGGCAGTATTATGGAAATGGAAGAGGACATAGATGGGAGATAAGATACTGCATGAAGACTTTGACAGAGCACTGAAAGACCTAAGTCGAGACAAGGCCCCAGGAGTAGACAACATTACATTGGAGCTACTGACGGCCTTGGGAGAGCTAGTCCTGATAAAATTCTACCATCTGGTGAGCAAGATGTATGAGACAGGCGAAGTACCCTCAGACTTCAAGAAGAATATAATAATTCCAATCCCAAAGAAAGCAGGTGTTGACAGGTGTGAAAATTACCGGGGACTGTGAGTTTAATAAGTCACGGTTGCAAAATACTAACACGAGTTTTTTTACAGACAAATGGAAAAACTGCTAGAAGGCGACCTCGGGGAAGATCAGTTTGGATTCCATAGAAATGTTGGAACATGTTAGGCAATACCGACCCTACGAATTACCTTAGAAGATAGATTAAGGCAAGGCAAACCTATGTTTCTAGCATTTGTAGACTTAGAGAAAGCTTTTGACAATAGTAGACTTAGAAAGCTTTTGACAATGTTGACTAGAATACGAATTCTGAAGGTGGCAGGGTTGAAGCACAGGGAGCAAAAGGCTACTTACAATTTGTACAGAAACCAGATGGCAGTTATATGAATCGATGGGCGTGAAAGGGAAGCAGTGGTTGAGAAGGGAGTGAGATAGGTTTGTAGCCTATCCCAGACGTTATTCAATCTGTATGTTGAGCAAGCAGTAAAGGAAACAGAAAATTGTAGCAGGAATTAAAATCCATGGAGAAGAAATAAAAACTTTGAGGTTCACTGTCAACATTGTAATTCTGTCGGAAACAGCAAAGGACCTGGAAGAGAAGGTGAACGGAATGGACAGTGTCTTGAAAGGAAGATATAAGATTAACATCAACAAAAGCAAAACTAGGATAATGGAATGTAGTTGAATTAAATCATGTGATACTGAGGGAATTAGATTAGGAAATGAATCACTTAAAGTAGTAGAGGAGTTTTGCTATTTGGGGAGCAAAATAACTGATGATGGTCGGAGTAGAGAGGATATAAAAAGTAGACTGACAATGGCAAGGAAAGCGTTTCTGAAGAAGAGAAATTTGTTAACATTGAGTATAGATTTAAATGTCAGGAAGTCTTTTCTGAAAGTATTAGTATGGACTGTAGCCATGTATAGAAGTGAAACATGGACAATAAATAGTTTAGAAAAGGAGAGTAGGAGCTTTCAAAATGTTATGTACAGAAGAATGCTGAAGATCAGATGGGTACATCGCATAATTAATGAGGAGGTATTGAATAGAATTGGGGAGAAAAGGAATTTGTGGCACAACTTGACTAGAAGAAGGGATTGGTTGGTAGGACATGTTCTCAGGCATCAAGACATCACCAATTTAGTATTGGAGGGGAGTGTTGTAGGTAAAAATTGTAGAGGGAGACCATGAGATGAATACACTAACCAGATTCAGAAGGATGAAGATTGCAGCAGTTACTTGGAGATGAAGAAGCTTGAACCGAGTAGAATAGCATAGAGCTGCATCAACCTAGCCTCTGGACTGAAGAGGAAGAAGAAGAAGACATCCTTAATAATGATAGAGGAAACTTAATCTACATATATACTCTGGAAATCACTATAACGTGTGTGACGGAGGTTGCGTCCCATTGTACAGGTTATTAAGGTTCCTTCCGGTTCCATTGACATATGGAGTGAGGGAAGAATGTTTTAATGCCTCTGTGCGTGTAGTAATTATTCTGTTATCTTCACAATCCCTATGTGAGTGATATATACAGGGTTGTAGTATTCTCCTAGAGTAATCATTTAAAGCCGGTGCTTGAAACTTTGTTAATAGACTTTCTCGGGATAGCTTTTGTCTATCTTCCAGAGTCTTCCATTTCATTTCCTTCAATATCTCTCTACCACTCTCTCAAGAATTAAATAAACCTCTGACAATTCGTGCTGCTCTTCTCTGTGTAAGTTCAATATCCCCCGTTATTCCTATTTGGTATGGGTCCCAGACACTTGAGCAATAATCTAGAACCAGTTGCAGGAGTGATTTGTAAAGCAATCTCCTTTGTAGACTGATTGCAGTTCCTCAGTATTCTACCAATGAACTGATGTCTACCACCTGCTTTATTCATGATTGAACCTATGTGATCATTCCGCTTCATATCCCTACAAAGCTTACTGTTAATATTGTGTGCAAGCCCATTAACGTACAATATGAACAGCAGGGGTCACAACACACTTCCCTGAGACACACCTGAAGTTATTTTTACATCTGACGATGATTCCCCATCCAAGATAACATGCTGTGTCCTCCCTCAAAAAGTCCTCAATCCAGTCACAAATTTCACTTGATACCTCATATGATCTTACTTTTGACAATATGCATAGGTGCGGTACCGAGTCAAAGGCTTTTAGGAAATCGAGAAATACTACATCTACCTGGTAGCCTTGAACCAAAGCTATCAGTATATCCTGTGAGAAAAGTGCGAGTTGTGTTTCACGTGATCAGTGTTTCGGAATCCATGCTAGTTGGCACTGAGGTCATTCTTTTCAAGATACCTCATTATATTTGAACTCAGAATATGTTGTAAGATTCTACAACAAATCAGTGTCAAGGATAATGGATGGTAGTTTTGTGGATTACTTCTACTAACCTTCTTGTAGCCGGTTGTGGCCTGTGCCTCTTGAAGAACTGGGCACAGATTTCCCCCCCCCCCCCCCCCCCCCCCTCCCGAGGGATCTACAGCACATTAGTTAGAAGAAGGGCTAACTCAGCCACAATTTCAATATAGAACCTGAAGAGATTCCATCGGGGTCTGGAGCTTTGCTCAGTTTTAAAGATTTTAGCTGTTTCTCAACACAACTGACATTTATACATATTTAGTTCATCTCTTTAGTGGTACAAGGACTAAACTGGGGCAATTTTCCTGGGTTTCCCTTTGTGAAGAAACATTTGAAAACAGAGTTAAGCATTTCAGCCTTTGCTGTGCTACCCTCAATTTCTGTTCCTGTCTCATTCGCTAGATACTGGATGCTAACTTCGGTGCTACTAATAGCGCTTACGTATGACAAGTATTTCTTTGGGTTCTGTGAAGGATCACTTGACAATATTCTGCCATAATTAAATCTCCATCCATAAAAAAAACACTCTGGCAAACAATTCCAAACCCGTTGCCCATAACAGCCAACATCAACTAATTCACTGACAAATATCCACAAACTGTTGTAACATTAGTCTTGCAGGCAGCACTCTCAAACCATTTAAAAACATAAACATCCCACACTACACAGTGTCATTGCATATACTCAAACATGATCCTGTTTCAAGTAAACTGCTCCGTGAGTCACTCACTGCGATACAGTTATGTCACTGGTCAAAGAAAGGAAGCACGTGATACTGCAGACTTTGGTTGACCTGTTGTTTGTGATGCTACTTATACTTCAGAATGGTTTAGTGATTGCATGGCTAAAACTGAGATAGCGTGAAGATAGTGGGCTTCTATTCAGAAAGAAGTGGGTTTTAAATCTGACCATCGTACTTAGTTTTTTGTGATTTCGTTCAATCAGGTCAGGCAAAACAAGATTTATTCATTTTAGTAGAAAAGATGGTGATAGGTTCTCTACGCCATCTTTTTTTAAGAAGTTTTGTATTGGGTGAGCTCATTGCAAATACAACATTAATAATTAATGTTCTTCCTTTAAACCCTTAATGTTTCTTGTTAAAATACTTTTGCCTGTATTGTGTGTCTTCTAAAAAGTAATTTACGGTGTTCATCGATACCATTAAATTACCTGCCTTCACAAGCATTAATATTCTCAGATTGTTGCTATGCTATTACATTTGTCACCTTTTGCACCCATTTGGAAGTTGGCCTTGCTTTTCCACATTTATCATTGTGTGCTGTCTGATGGTCTGCTTGTGTACTACTACTACTACTGTCTCTATCTCCCACCTCCTCCCCCCACTCCTCTGTCCTTCGTTTTGTTTATTGTAGTTTATATTTTTTCCAAATTAACACTATTTAAAGCTTTCTATCTATTTTAGAGGCTCCAAATTAACGCTATTTAAAGCTTTCTATCTATTTTAGAGGCTGTATAAATGTTGTTGGCGAGTGATCTGTTGAACTGAAATATTCCTTAGAACTGTTTTCTTTCTTTGCAACAATTAGGGTACAAGCATGGAAAACATGGAAGTTAATGCTGAGAAAGTAGAAAGCCTAAAACAAATGGCAAATGATGAGAAGAGTGCCAAGGAAGTTCATGTTGATGACATGACATCTAGAGATTATTATTTTGACTCTTATGCACATTTTGGAATACACGAAGAAATGTTAAAGGATGAAGTCAGAACACTGACCTACAGAAATTCAATGTTTCACAACAAACATTTGTTCAAGGTAATCATTTCTAAGTATGTAGTTTAAAGTTCCATATAATGTTGCAAGTGTTTCTGGAGACATCAATACAATAAGTCTACTGACGCCAGTGTTAATAATAAGTTCTAGTAGTAACTACTTTTTCAAAAATGCTGTGCCAAAAAGTAATATGTTTTTGTTTTCTCTGAGGCTGCAATTAAACTGAGGCTGAACACGAGAATAAATGTAGCTTTAAAAAAATCAGAAATAAATGAGATTACTTCTATGAAATGTTAAATTTTATCTGCCAAAATATATTAAAATGTAAAAATTAAGGAGAGTGTGGTATTGAAAAACAGAGATGCCTATGATATGAAGAAATTGAGCTAATCGACAATCCAGGTAGTATGTTATATATTCTAGTCATTTTTAATGTTAAAATATATTTTACTTTAAGCGTTTTATAATTCCCATGATTTTATTATCTGTTGATTTAGAAATCTTGTTATAGCTCTTCCAATTTCTGGTGTATTATGTATCTGATGTAAAAGGAGTGTAGGATGGGTGGTTTAGCAATATTTTGGGAAGTATAAATATGAGGTACACATAATACTCAATGGCCCTTGCAGTGTCTAATTAAGGCTGATGGCTTCAATTTCCATGATAGGTACCTTCAATCTTTTTTAAAAATATATCTTTTGTTTTGTTGCAGAAGTATAATGGGTTGTCAAATCTCAAAGAAGAGAATATGTTTGGAAATGAGAACACATTTACTTGATTTGTGATGAAATGTGACTGCACACCTGCAGACACTTAACTACCTTTCGAGTGCTGCTTTTATACACGTGCAATCTTCCGTCTTCTATTGACCTGCCCACCATAAGACAAATTCTTTTGGTTCAAGAGGTTGTTGTGTATGAACCCCTTTGTCATAGTTAATGAAACACATTGTGATTAAGTGCAGCTTGTCTCACAGAAGATGCAACAGAATTTTGGCTATAAGTCAATGACAGTCACTTCTGGTGGGGAATGATCTCCCTTCAATTGAGAAATTAAATTTAATGCTTATATTTGACATAGTACCTGAAAAATTATTCACACAGTTTCATTGATATTACATGGTAACAGACTGACAGTCCATTGCAGCGAGTTGGGTCCGCAAGCACACCATTCCTTCTGGGACAGAAAGTGACGTTACACGAGCAAGGTCAAATAGTTGCACTGTATCCCTTTTAGTCAATTTGCATTTTTCTTAGACCATTCCTCATCATCAGCAGGCTATTTGTAGCCATGTCATTGCTCTCGTGGAGGAAGTTAATTTGACAGTATTGGAGATGGTGGTATGGTATGGTGTTTCTGAGCATTCAGTGCAGTGATGGATAAAACATTGTGGAGAATCCAGCAGTTGTGTGGAAAATAGACTTTGGCATGTAACAAAGTGTGTCCAGGATAGTAAACTTGTCAACATGTCACGGCAGAATTCCTTTTGTAAATGTGATGCAGTTGGAAACATTTCTGCAATTCATGGGCTGGTGGATATTGTTTGGTGCCACACCACTTACTGAACGTGTGGCTATCAAGGAGTCTCTCCTTGATAATCCTCAATGCTACTTATTTCATTAGCATATGCCGAGGACAGTGTAAGTTGTGACTGGAAGAATGGGATATTTTCTGTCGAAATGATATTGTCTTCGAGAAATGACGGTCCAGTGCAAGTAGAGAGACAGCGAGGTGCCCATTTTGCCACAAAGACATAAACAGGTCATATCACAGTGGCGTGTGTGTGTGTGTGTGTGTGTGTGTGTGTGTGTGTGTGTGTGTGTGTGTGTGTGTGTGTGTGTGTGTGTCAGTTTGGAGCTGTGCGTGTTCCTGTGGACTTGGAATGCTTCAATAGTTAGATGGTTCTCTTGATGTTGTCCAGTAGACACGTATTTTGATCCCATCAGTCCGGCAACCATATCCTGAGGGAGTAATTTGTTTCTAACAGAACCAGTATTTTATACATATGTCAGTGATATTGCAAGACTGCTTTGCAGAACAGAATGAGAGTTCTCTTCTCAAGTGTCCTTCTCCTGTACCAGACCTAAATCTTATTGAAAATGCATGGGCAGAGATTACCCTGAAATAAAAACCTCACATCATGCCAAGAACTCAGGGTTACTGTTTGACTGTGACCCTAGTAGTAGTTGGGGAGAAAATGAGAAAGCCATTATCCACCTTACAGATTCCTTTCCTTGCAGACTGCAGACGGTCTTTGGTGTTGAAGGCCTTTGGATGTGGTAAGTGGTAAAGAAGCCACATACTGTGCACTTTCAGAGGTCGAAAATACCTTAATAAGGAGAGTGAACTGTTCATTCTATTACTTGCTTTTTTATCTACTGTTAAACAAATTAATGGAGTAGTAACACAAAAAGAATTCCACTAAGAGCCAAATATGAACCAAACCTTGTCATCGGGAAGTTGCCTAAAAGACTGTCGATTAAGCCATTGAGCTGCAAATGCATTATTCCACCGTGAGTTTAATAGCTGTACTTCTGCCATTTATTTGTAGACACTAGCGCAGTTGAAAAGTGGTTGGGCCTTCTGCCTATTTATGTGCAATGTGGTATACTTAATTTACATTAAGTATCAATCGCCTGTCCTTGTACCAATTGTTCGTTATAAGTCTTCCAGTATTTCACTATTTTCTGCCATTGCTTTGCAGTTGCCCTATATAATTGTCATCCAAGAACTGCCTCACCGAAACTAACCTACAACATTCTGTGCAGGAATTCCCAAAGTTATTTTTACATCTGACAATTTAGTCTCGTTTCAGAAGTGTAGGGTCGTATAAGCTAAGCCCCCCCCCCCCCCCAACCCCGTTCTGGAGTCGGTGGCTGCATACAGAATGTGTGTGTATTATTTATTTAGTCTAATGAAAGTCAGTTTTGTTACAGCTTTGTTTCAGTTTATTTTGATGCGCTTAGGTAATATTTGTAAAATATTGTCTCATCTTCAACTGCATGTTAGATATGCTTCATTATTACATGCCATATCTGTTCATTTGACACATATAGTAGAAGATGTTTGACCTAAATTATCAAACGGTTTGGTGGACACGATAAAGGCATCCCTGTTGATGGAAGAAAAGTCATGGTACTTACGGCAATAGATTAAAAAACATGTCCAACAGGTACCTGAAGATGAGACAATATTGCCCTGAAATTGATTGTATATACCGTATTTACTCGAATCTAAGCCGCACCTGAAATTTGAGACTCGAAATTCAAGGGGAGAGAAAAGTTTTAGGCCGCACGTCCAAATCGAATCAAAGTTGGTCCATTGTAATATGAGACACAATTTAGGTCGAATGAATGACTATACAGCTACAGTAGTTTGGTTCGAGTCGTAAGCTTAGCAGTTAAGCTTTACCAGGTAGCCATTGCTATGTGTCAGCCGCTCCGTCCGTATTTATACGGGTGCCCTTCCTTTTTCACGTGCTTCGTCTGGTTTGAATCTGTTGCTTATTTTGCTTCGATCTGATAAGTGCCGTTTTCTTTGTTATAGGTGTTTACGTCACTCTAAGCTGAAAATGCATTACTGTACTGTCGTGCATTGTTTGTCGCATTCTGATAGTGCGTGTTTACGGACTGTCGCCGCTCGCGGCATAGCTTGCTTTTGTGCGCGCTACTGCCGCTAACAATTAAAAAAAAAAAGAGGAATCGTCTCATTAGCGAAACAATGGCAAGAGACTGCTATTTGTTGTTACTTACACTGCTGCTTTCTTTGACAATGATTAACAAGAACCAAATAATAGACTGCGTATGATAGAACATGTTCTGAACGAGGTTAGGCGAAAATTTTTCTCCGTTTGAAAATCTTTGCGGCCGCTTCTTTAGTACATCAAATTCTGCACAGAAATTTGTCATCTTAGATTTGAAAATCTAGTCAGTTGCTGTGCTTCATTTCTGACTGTGTCACTTAATATGAATATAAACATGATACGTATATTCTTCCGCGTTTGCTGTTGTCTCACTCTAGTTTCGTAGGTTATTAGGCAGGCAGGATTTAAATGAGATAGCAACAAACACGAAAGACAACATGGCAAAATGTTTATATTCATATTATTCTTATGGTGAAGAGAATACTGCATGTGTTTCACAATTCATAAAAGTTCCTATTAGCAACCATCTCGTGTCACAGGTAGGAAAAAATTCAGAACGTAGAGTTGGCCGTATTGACAAACGTCCCAAACGGTCTTGCCAGTCGGATTTTCGTAATACATTGAAATGCTGCTACATTCGAAGATGAACAATACGGAGTTTGTATTTACTTCGTTGGATAATGTATGAAAATGCAGTGGTCGAAACTCGGGGCGGAGAAAAAAAGCTCGTCTTCCATCTTTTTTTAAAAAAATCTATTTACTGACGCAGAGGTTTTGGCGCCAGTATTTATCTTCGTGCCTACAAACCATGCCTGTGTAGCGCTACGTATATTCGATGGCAGAAGTTAGTTGTGGCCGCACCAACCGACATTTTTCAGAACTTCCCCTTGCTTTGCACTCGATTCTAAGCCGCAGACGGTTTTTTGGATTTCAAAAACCGGAAAAAAAGTGCGGCTTAGATTCGAGTAAATACAGTACACAAGAGAAACATCAAAGTAAAATAAAACTGTAAATTGTCTTCTTCAAACAGAGACCTCACCAATTGTAAGTTTGAACAGTTATAAGAAAATAATGTAGCATGTCGCCTGCTTTTTTATTAAGTACCCACATTCACCTACCAGTGGTGCTGTAATTCAAAAGCGGCTGTTTCAGCTCCTCTTCATTCATAAAATAGGAATGCAGTCAATTAGTGTTAGGGCAGGTTGTGAAGTTATCAGCGTGACAGTAAAAAAAAACTTATTCTTGTGTTAAAAATGTGTTAGCTGTTTGCTCCTGCCTTTTAGATGATGTCACACTATCAAACACATCTTTATTTTATTTTTAAGGAATATTTAATTCAACACGTTGGTGATTATCTGTTTCTGTGCCTCTGTCATTCCAGTTAAAAACTATCTGGAGCGTTTTGCATTGTCAAATAAATCACTGTTGGGCCCTTGAGAGCTCAGTATAAATGATAATTATTTAAATAATTTTCATGTAAACATCAATATTTGAATAAAAGAATTCACAATGTAATTAATAAATAACTATCACATCTTGAATGTTTCAAAGAGAGAAGATGTGAAAGATAGTTGTAACATTTTTTGTAGTACTAGTTAAGTTTAATATCTAAATTAAAGTTGATTCTTTCTGTGCAGACACAATCCAAATTTTGTGATTATGCTTCAGGGGAAGACTGTTCTGGACATCGGCTGCGGGACTGGTATTCTGTCAATGTTTGCAGCAAAAGCAGGTGCTGCACGTGTCATTGGTATTGACTGTTCTAATATTGTTGAATATGCAAAACAGATTGTTGAAGCAAATCAGCTGAGTGATATCATCACAATAGTGAAAGGAAAGGTACAGTATAACGTAAATTTTAAATTTTATTAGAATTTAAGTTGATATACTCTGATGACATGTTGCCATTGTCAAAATTTTTAACAGTGCTCACCCTATTATTGTGAAATGTAGCTTTATTTCATGACCTTGGCTACACAATTTCTGTTTTATAGCTTATGATAGTATTATAGTTGCAGTAACAGTGCTGTTGAAATACAAGGTTTAAGTTTGTTTATTTGTGTGGCTGAAATGCAGTTTAAAAATACAGTTGTATAAAATTAGTTTTTGTGTGTAACAAAAAATATGGAACTACATAAAAAAACTCACTAAATGTCAATATCTAAGTTCCTGATCCATATCAGAATTGTATCATCAGCTTTCACGAGGTTGCTCCAAATACCCGGATTGGAACGCAAGGGGCATTTATCTCTAATGTGCTTGATTGTCTGGTTCTAAGCCCCACAGTCACAAACCGGAGACTCTGTACCACCCATTTGTAAAGTGTCTGCGCATAGTCCATGTCCAGTGTGAGCTCTGTTCAGTTTGGCCCATAGTTCTCTGTCGAATTCTGCCTCAGCAGTATCACAGTTATACTCACGAAACCACTCACGCCCTTCAGGATTTTCAATAAGTTGACAGTTCTGAACCCACAGGTCTCTCACCCTATTATTACTGTCATTTAGCTATTCTGCTTCCTGTAATGGTGGATTTCCTAAACGGAGTCTATTTCATCGCAGACTTGGATGTCCTCCTGTACGGGTAATTCCAGGTACTCCTGTAGCTTGCAGTATTCCGTAAGCACGGCCCCATTTCTACGGATTGCGGGTGGATAGATGCTGCTCAGCAGAGGAAGCCAATAAATCAGTGTTAGTCAGATTGTCCCAATTATTAATCGCATAGAGTGGTTCAACTAGAAGTCGATAAAGCAGGTGTGGCAGCTGTTTAGCCACACTGGGACACAATATTCGGCTGCTGAGAAGACCAGTGCAATGGATGATAAGCACAAGATATCTGCTGAAGCCCCCCACGCCGTTCCACACAATTTTTGGATAATAATTCTAAGAGTTTTTATCTTAGCAGCAGAATTTACAAAATGTTTTCTATATGAAATGGTGTGGTCAAAGGTGACACAAGGTACTTCTGGTACTTGTTATCGCAAAGTGTGTTTCTATTAACTTTCACTTTGAGCTCCGTGTTAGCTTGTTTGTTGTTCAGGTGGAATGTACATACTTAAGTTTTACTTGTACTGGATTAAGTCGCCACTTTCTATAATAGGAGCATGAACTTCTAGATCTTCTGCAAGAATTCTCTCTGCTTGTCCGAGATCCTT
Organism: Schistocerca piceifrons; assembly: GCF_021461385.2. Classification (NCBI taxonomy): domain Eukaryota; kingdom Metazoa; phylum Arthropoda; class Insecta; order Orthoptera; family Acrididae; genus Schistocerca; species Schistocerca piceifrons. Next base: position 213,108,265 of record NC_060138.1, read on the forward strand.
GGTTCTACAAACGAGAGCAAGATGGTCCTCTTAGCAAAATTTGATGACCTGATATTGGGAAGATTGAAAATAAATAGGTTGAATAATAGGGGCTAACATGGAGTGCTGTGGTGTACCATTCCTCTTCTTGCTCACATTTCCTTTCAAATAAACATGGAAATATTTATTGTTTATCATGGTGTTGATGGGAGTTGCAGTTTTTTCACATCTGATTGTTTTTAGTAATCTGGATGTCATCCCTTCTCTCCAGGTTAGGTCTATGAATGTGACAGATCTCTTCACGTTTACTTGGAAACCAGCCTGTATGAAAGATGTTAGAGCCATCTATGAAAGTTTTTATGGCCTGTGCGTTGCCACAGCAACTTCTCTGTGGCCTGAAACCCACTTGCTCAGCTAGGATACGTTCCAGAACTAATCCACTAATTCTATTACAAATGAGCCACTCAAAGAGTTCATAAATACACCTCAAAAGGGAAAATGTATTGAAACTTCAAGTGTGGTCAGTTGGTTTGCATGGTTTCAAAATGGCCACTAATTTTGTCGTCTTTAGCTTGTTGGGCGGTGATTGACTGTCTCGGATGTTAGAGAGGAAGCAGACTTTTCTCCATCATTACCCATGTTTATCAGAAATTCTCTGTGTGTATTATCCAGACGCGGGGATTTACCATGTTTAGTTTGTTTAAAGGCCTCATCCAATTCAATTTGTGTAAATGATGAAGAGAAATTGGATTTGTTTGAGCACTGAGATTTCAGATAGGAGAGTTCTCAGTTTAATTTGGAAGTGTGTTGTTTGTCACGAGATTATCTAGATGTTTCAATTGGTTATCAGTTTGGTTACTTAAAATACCAGGCTTCTGCCTGTGTTTATTGGAGGCTCTGCCAATTGTACACAGAAGAGTCCATGATTTTCAGCCTGAATGTCTGAAGTTTACATTTTCTACCCCCTCACAGCATCGTACTCTTCTAGCAGTCCCAAGAACTGAGAGGAGGTCATCTACAATATTGCTGTCACCAGTTTCGCTGTATTGTTCATATAAAGTTGTTTACAATGTACATTCCACCCTGGTATATATTCCTTTCTGTATCCACGAGGAATAAACTTCTTAGCAGCAGTAAGAACAGCCCCGACAAATCGAGGGTAGTTTCTAGGTTCTAGTGGAATAAAACTGATATATTTACCTAGGTTGTCAGAAAAACTCTTACCAATCATCCCTGCGAAAATTCCATCTGAGTTGTGGTAAAGATCTCGCTATTGGGACAGAGCGCCCCATATCAAGGGTTACTGACCTGTGCTGGCTGTGGGGGAAATTACGTATGACTTCTCTGGGTATATGCACTGGGTGCCCTCTGCAGTCACGGGACACAAAGCAGAGATCTGGATTGTAATCTCTTCGCCACGTGGGCGTTCTGAAAGTTCCCAAATCCTTGGCATTATAAACCAGGTAGATTTTCATTTTCAGCCCAGTCATTGAGCATAATACCACTCTTTGTTATGTCATACTTCCAATGACCATGGAGACTATTAAAACTTTCAGCATAAATCAATGGCTGGGCAGTAAATGGCAGAACATCCAGTGGCCACTGCACATTTGGTGGCTTCTCTAAGTAGAATAAATCGGCATCCAGGCTAGATATTGGATTTCCTGGTTACAAAAATGCAGACAAATCAAAATAAAAACCCTTAAAAAATGGACCTTTTCAGGACCAACTGATTAAAAAGACTTGACCCTTCAATCCGAGTATGCCATTTAAACATAGAAGGCATTAGCCGAGCTAAAAGCAAGTACCTATCTACTACAGGAAACACATGCTCAAACTATTTAAGACCTGCGTAAAAGAAGTAGGATCCATGGCTACGATCTTATGAGTGCTACATATCACAGTGTGTACACTGCTGCTACCTATGTGAGAAGCAATATTGAACATGCTCACCTCGTTTGGGCATGTTTCGATATACAAGTGCGGGGGACCATTATAAATAATACAGTAAAACTTGATTTATACGTTTTTCTACGGACTACAGAAAAATGGTGTAAGTATGAAAAACGTATATATGAAATATAACACCATACTACCAAATTAATTGGTAAACACAAATGCAAAAATCCAGTAAATAAAAAGTTATATGGACTTACTAGGTACCATACTTAACAAAGATACAAAGAAAAATGTAAACCTCTGAGCAGAAGAAAATGTCATTATGTAAAAAAAAAAAAAAAAAAAAAAAAATGTAATTTTTGCTTTTTTTTCTTTGATGCAGCAATAGCGTACACTGTACCCTTCAAAATGAGATAACTCTGTCATTATTTCATCAGAAACATTGTGGCACATCACAAATTGTTCAATTATTACTAATGTATTTACTGCACTGTTAAATGTCATGGAGGAATGCTGAATCTCTTCTGTATCATCCTCATCGTCAGTTTCTTCCTCGTCCAGGTCCCACAATGCACATTGAAATATCTCAGCTATAGTCACAGGTTCTGTAGTGATGATGTTTTCATCAACGTTCGCATAATCCTCAAATGATGCCTGCTCTTCAAGTCAATTCCATTCTTCATCATTAGGTGAAATATCGTCAGTATGATCATTTCCCCCCTGATCGTGGACTTCATTTCGAAATCCGGCTTTTCGGAAACAGTTCTGGATGGTATCATCTGAAACTCTGTGCCATGAAGCTGCAATGTAATGTGTTGCCTATCGGAAGAAACAAATTCATTAATAATTTCTCAAAGTGTTCTTCGGCTCTGGTAGCACAACATGAAATAAATGGCAACTAAAAATCCTACCTGTAAAAGGTTTATTTTCATTTCTTTCTTTTTGCGGTGTTTACACTCCTGATGGTGTGCTGCACAAGTATTTTGTGATAATGCAACTTGAAATTATGTATTACTCAAAGGTCAAGTGGGTAGAGCTCACTCGTGGAATTTGCTGGAAAGCATTGGGCCGCTAATAGGAATGCCTTCTGCTCTGTGTTGCCTGAACCACTGCAACAATCTTCCCCGTCTTCATTTTTCCCACCCTGAATGCTTGTCTGCTTGCTTACTAGTAGAAATTCAGAACACACACATGCACCATCTGCAGCTTCCTTTGCCTTTGCTACTATAGAACTTAAAGTAGATGCGGAAATTCCTAATTCCTTGGCAATATCCACTCGCTTTCAATTACTGTTTACCTTCAAACTCTCAAAATTCATAGCTTTTCAGCAATGGTAATGCTTTTCATTTTCTTCCACTCATGTTACCAGTTCTCAAAATAATTAGAAATACAGTAATACAGTATTAGGTGTAATGTGTTTTGGGATTCCTGAGTGACGTTTAACAATTCTTGTCCAATTGTGCACTAGTTCGGCAGAAGTCATGTAATTCTTGAAAAACGAATGAGTGCTATCACCAACCTTCCCTATGGCTATCACCAATGCCATAATAGTAAGCTTCATACGTTATACTGTACTTTCCAATACTGTACAGTCTCTGTATAACATCTGGTTTCTGTGACGGCTCTGTTATTGCAGTTTATATTGTCATTGCGTATCTGTCAACCTATAAAACAATCTCAAGACTGTCACATTAAAAATTAAGTGTTAGTTGGATTCGGATGTTCACAACAAGGTTATTTTCTGGTTGGCAACCAGGGTGCCGTGTTAATAGATGGAGGGAGCTTAGGCCACTATTATACTATCAACTTTCTTTGACAATGATCTTTGATGGGGTGCAAAAGGAGGTATTACACTGATCAAATATTTCGTCCGAGTTCCTTCATAATGGCAGACGATGACGTAATAGTAATCTCTGCAGTTCAATTTTACTTACGGTATCGACGGTGTAGTGGATAAAGGTGGTAAACTACTTTGTGGCATCACAACATGTTCTTCCAAGATTGCACAAACTCATTCAAGTTGACTGAGGGGATATTTGAACATTTATTAAGAACTATGCAACAGCTGTAATATGACTATAATGATTAGAGATGAATGTGTTAAAAATACATATTTTCAATAGATGATGTAAAATGCATATTGTAATGTTGGTAATTTCCAAGAATGATTGCCTATCGTAGTCACGGGGTCCAAACTATACATATCGAACATGCGATTGCAAATCAATCGTGCGACTGGTGGCGGGCGTTATGAGTATATTTACGGTGTTCGCTACAGCAACGACAAAAGAAGAGAGTAACAAAATTATTTATGATTGAAAAGGAGACGACTTACCTTGCTCGTCGTCAGTGGTGTTATCATGTGAAACTCCATTACAGCGGTCTGGATGGATAATTTGGAAGAGTTGAACCATGTATTCTTCCTGATACTCGTTAGTTTTCCGCACTGTCTTCAATGAAATTGTAATGGTATTTCAGCATTGAAACTGTTCGTATGAAGTTTTACACACTGCGCACCGCCACATTCTACATGGCGAACAATCTTTTATGCTAGATAAACATGGGATTAGATTTTTCCAAGTGAGAGAATCTGCCAAAGGAACGCCAAGAACACCAGATATCCCACTCACTAATGACATAAATTGTCTGGGATTCCCTAGCAACTCACAAATAATTCACGGCAGCATGTAATTTAGAGCAACTAAGGGAATGACGGAAAACAGATAAAAATGACGATCACAAATAATTGATCACAACGCCCGCCTCCAGAGTCGCATGATCGATTTGCAATCACACGGTCGATATGTATCGTTTGGACCTCATGACTCGATAGGCAATCATTCTTGGAAATTATCGTAATGTTTATTAACTATTCTACATGTGTAAGCTTGACATATAGTGGAATAATACAGAAAATAAATAATAATGCATGTCAAATGTAAACCATTTGGAATAGGGCATGTATCCATAACAAGCTTTTTTCTTCAAATAATCAGTCCTACCATGTCCCTGAATATTGACCATTCCTCCTGGGGCACCTGGAATGTCTGAATCAAGAATATCCAAATAACTGACAGCTATTGTTTACAAAAGTTACCATAGAAATAACCAACAAGAGAATCGCCTTGGTCATGCGTTCTATTTTATTAGCTGTTGTTGTTCAGCAGACAGCAATAATTAACTGCTAAGACCTTATTTCTCTTCATTACGCGCTTTTGTGTGTGTGTGTGTGTGTGAGGGGGGGTGGGGGGGGGGGCAGCAAGAAGAAAAGAGAAAAGTGATATAGATATTGTGATCCTGGTAACGTATAGATGAATTCCTAGTTTGTCTATGACATATTCCTATGGTCTTACTTCCCTTTGAAGTCCTTCGATGTCAAAGATGTCTGTAACTTAATAATTATTTATGTTCTCACAACACTTACATACTTGATCTAGTGGTCTATATGTTGGCAGTAGCGCGCGCGCGCGCGCGCGCGCGCGCGCGCGCGCACACACACACACACAGAGAGAGAGAGAGAGAGAGAGAGAGAGAGAGAGAGAGAGAGAGAGAGAGATTTATAAGGACACCACTTTTTTATGTCTTTAGCATTAAATTTAGTAATAGGACTGTATTTGCCAATAATACAGCCTCTGTTTCACTTTTCAGGTGGAAGAAGTAGAACTTCCCCATGGCATTGAAAATGTGGACATCATAATCTCAGAGTGGATGGGATACTGTCTCTTTTATGAATCGATGTTGGATACAGTTCTCTTTGCTCGAGACAAGTGGCTTCGTCCTGATGGTTTACTGTTTCCAGATCGTGCAACGTTATTTATTTGTGGAATTGAAGACCGCCAGTACAAGGATGAAAAAATCAATTGGTGGGATGATGTTTACGGTTTTGACATGAGCTCAATTCGTAAAGTTGCAATCAGCGAACCACTAGTGGATGTTGTTGACCCCAAACAGGTGATTATTTCTTTGTTTGCATATATATATGTGTGTGTGTGTGTGTGTGTGTGTGTGTGTGTGTGTGTGTGTGTGGGCGGGCGGGGGGTTACTGACTGCATGTAGTCATTCATATATCATGTTATATAAGTACCATCAGATAAAGGAAAGGAGACTTCAGGGACTTATTTAAAAATGCCCCATGCTAGCGCTACTAAGAATCTGGCATGATGTGTTGCTTATCAGAAATCTTACTCCGTATTCCTGAAGGCTCTCCTCCTTGATAGAATGTATGTGTAACGTGATGGTGAATAAATGAATGCAGCGGTCAGGTTACATAAAATAGTACTAAAAGTTTAAAACAAGAAAACATATATCTGGCCAGTTGTGCAAGACACACTATACTGATCATAGAAGAAAGCTGTTTATTGTTTAGGTGTCACACACAATAACGAATATAGTGATATTTTCGTATGTGGTGTTTATCCTTCAAGTGGCTATCCTAGTTTGATAATGAATCAATTATCATAACTTGGATGTTTTTGGCCACAACCACAAATGCACAACTTGGCCCTAGCAAATCCTAAAATTTGTATTAACACTGCAGAGCTTCCACTAACTCTGAGGGCATTATTTTGAAGTTTCCTGTAAAATTCGCAAAGGAAAAAAGTCCTACGGTATTAACCTTTATTTCTCTAAATAAAAATCAAGAATTGTTTGCTTTTTCCTTTCTATAGATTCCGAAAACAGTTGTTCCTGTAGCTAGTTGATATTGGGTAGAACAAATTCATCTACACAGAGTGAGAAAAAATAGTTTCTAGCAGCTGCAACAAAACTTAGTGCAGTGAAATCCTCCTCATCAGAATCTTCTCTTCCCCCACCCCCCTCCCTCCCTCTCTCCCTCTCTCCCTCTCTCCCTCCCTCCACATAACCCTCTACCCCAGCTTTATTAAAGCATCATCCAGTTACTTGAATCTGACATGCAAGTCGGGATGTCATGATCACAACTAATTCCTGAAATGCCACATTTGCTGCCATATCTGTGACAGAATTCAATGAAATCAAAAGAAACCGATACTGACCCATAGCCGACAGGAGTTAAACGGTATCTCTAGGGTTAAAACATTGTAAAAGATTCGTTCTTATTACATCCTTTCCTTTGAGGAATGGACTTGATCTCTGCAGAACAGCCATTCTTTATTTAGCTTTTTTAGCATGAATTGTGTCCTGGTGTAGAGGCTACTAGCGACTTCTGCAGTTAATAGGTAGAAATATCTAGAAATGACTTCAGGAATGTACTTACTTTTGAATGTGATCTGTCAATAGTAAAGTTATTACACAATTTCCTGGGGTAACTACATATTTCAGGCAAGCCATCCAATAACACAATCATCAGCAACAGTTCTCTCTGATAATTGGACAGTTTCATGCTCTTATCATTACCTGTCCCTGGACCTCAACCACCTGCTCTCATTGTATCCATGAAAAACATGCACTTTTGGATTGAAGATTTCTGGAATCTATCTGAACATTGGGATATAAAATGTGTTCCATGTTTCGATTTTGAGGAAAAAGTATCCACGAATGATATTGTAATGTAAACACTAAGACTTTGTTGCATGACGGAACCCCTGATGGTGTAGTGAAGAAAATAAAGCACTTTCAATCTTTGTGGAAAGAACTAAGAAAGTAAAACATCTGTACCCTCACAACAATCTGCACCACCTTTTCTTCTTCTCCATTGTCACTTCGCTGTCACAAATGCTGCGTGGAACGTCAGAATTGAGAAGACTGGTAGGAAAACCTGAATTAAGGACACACGTCTTTAGTTCAGATGACTGTAAAGATTTTGACACGAATGGATAACTGCACAATTAAGCTGAAATTGTTAATGATACGGGGTACCGTAATTTCCTACAACTATATACCACTTTTGACATATTTTAATGTGTAACTTTATTGTATAATCCGTGAAATTCACAAAACTTTTTATACAGATACTAGGTTTGTAAGACATTAAGTTACTGTGAGAGTTGGACTCAACACTGTCAATGTGTTGGTGAAATATACCAAAATGTGGTACATTGTTGTACATAAAGTGCACAACTATAGACCACTACGTATTTTATACACTGGATCAATGATGCCGTTATTTCAAACCATTTATTTTACTCCTTTTTACACGTCTGAGGATGTAGAAATATTTTAATACAGATATAAATCACTATACAAAGGAAAGACCTTCTCAAATGTTTCTAAGCACAGCTATAAGAAATCAACAATCTACTCCTTTATACCCCACTTGTCTTTTAGCTCTGGGATACTGTACGAATCCCTTTTTGAAGAGACCTTCACTGGCACACAAATTTTACTTACAATATCTAATATTTTGTATTTTAAAATGTCTTTTGCAGTTGGCCATTTCCAGAAATTCCCACTTCTCTCCATACAGCTGACTGATGTCTGATTTATGCACATTCAGTACAACACCAGGCCAGTGTTTCCCCTCATACTGAACTATCACATTATCACCCACTTCATGTACATATGCTACTGTTACATCAGCAGACTTCATTAGACCATCATCACTTTCTTCTGATGTGCTCAAGTCAAAGGTATCATCATCATCTGGTACAAATGATGATGTATCCTCATCACTACTAGTGCTCACAGTCTTCTCGGGAATCTGAAAATTAAAACGTACTGTAATATGAATCTCATTGCCTTGATGCAAATAATAAAAATAAAGGAGAATAATGTAGGTACCAGTATGTGACATACACTTACTGTAAATCTCTTTTGCTTCTTTGAAATTACTGAAGGTCCAGGTATATCTTCTTGGCCAAGGTCCAGGTATATCTTCTTGGCCACAGTTGGCTGAATGATCAGCAAGATCTGTGGCACATACTCTCTTCCCTAGCTCAACATTGACGTTTCTTCTCCTTCTCAGAGTACCAGAGTTTGTACAAGTTTCTTGTGCCCTCACTGATTCAAGATGATCTATGAATGAAGCACTCACTAATGGTAGTGAGGAATCGAGTTCATTATTCGGTAACCTATTTAAAACTTAATTTCTGTTGATAGGGTACAGGCCTGATTTTCTGAATCCAGATTTCAGATTAGAAGGTCCATTGGCCTCCAACCTACCCACCAACTTCTTTAACAGCGAAGGGAAAATGTCTTTTGGGATTGTTGGGTATTTTCTTCCGCAAGATGTACATTTGTATTCATCTAGTATCTGACGCCAATAGATTTTCATAGGGCGAAAATACGACAAGTCTAGTGGTTGGGTCAGATGTGTTGTGTTTGGTGTTAAGGCAGTGAATGAAATATCATTGTCTTCACACATCTTAATAACCTTCGTGCTAATGTGGCTGCTTAGGTTGTCCCCTATAACGACCTGCTTTCCTTCTTTCTTCTTCAGCTCAGGTAAGAGTAAAATCATAAACCAGTCCTCAAAACTGGTTCTGTCGAACCAACCACTTTTTGTGCGGTTATATCTGGCTCCTAGAGGTCCACCCTCTGTCCAAGTATCCCACATTTTCTCAGCCTTATAATTGATATATGGTGGTAAGATCTCGCCAGCCGCATTGCCGCAGATCATGATTGAGACCGACAATTTGCTTGAATTAATTATGACTTCGGGATATTTACAACCCCGTTTAGTTAAGACCCTTTTCTTTCCTGGGTCATCAGCCAGGTTTGTCTCACTGCAATTGTAAATATTTTCAGGGGCAATACCTTCCTGTTCCTTATCAGTGTTATCGAAGTATACATTTATGATGTCTCTGGTCACAGCAGCTCTACTCCTCTTAATATTACTTGCAAATCTTTGTGATAATCGGTCACAGTGTCTCTGAACAAATGATTCAGCCCAACGTTTTCCAGGAAAATTGTTGGTGAACCTTATTTCTTTACGGCCGCATGAATCTAGATACATTTTTACAATGCAGCGAAGGTCAATTGTGGAAATAGGAAATCCGAACTCGCTCAGTTTGATAGCGTGCTTTACAAATGATTCCTCCTCTTGTGAAGTAAACACACAGCTTCGTCCAGTTGGTGCCACATTGTTTTCCCGTACAGCTTTCATTTTAAGAATTATAGAACTGCGTGGAATTCCACAGACAACTGCAGCCTTGTGAGAGGAAATTCTGCAGTATTTCCTGATTACATTGATATATACATTATAGAGTTTCAAATTAAAAATAACCTATATATACCAGATTTTAAAGTTTTTGTCATGTGTGCCACCGAGGCCATTTTATTTCTGTTACAGAAACCAGTATTATGTTGAAAAGAACTGTGAACTTTCTGTTTCCAGCAATTAGACACATGATACGTTGTATATATTGGTAACAGTGCAGGTTTCTAGTGTCTGTAAATGATTATCTTTGCTAGTATTTGCTTTTGCTTTGCTGAAGCAGTTTGTTCATGTGTTACTGAATGTTCGTTGCCGAAATGCTACATATATTTGTGGAAGTACATATCCTTTAGTGTGCAATAAATACGAACTATCCCACACATCAAGAAACTCAACAAAAGGAAATTCTGTGGTAACCAGTTCACAAACACAGCAAGCCACACTGTTGAAAGTAACCTATGTGTCAGTTCTTCAGGGAAGAAACTCCTACATGGCACACCTCCTGGTGATTCAAGTTTTTGTGTTAACAATGGCGCTGTTTGTTGTGGATTTGTAGTTGTTGATATGGGCATCTTATATTCTTTGATAAAGGAAGTGGCAAAATGTAAACAGTGTGATGATGTAGGCTGTCTGGAAATAACTGAACAACAAAGTAGCAGAGAGGCTCTAGCGTCAAAATTAGTTGTTCTGTGTAGATCCTGCAATAAATCTACCTCAAAAATGACTTGTGAACATTGTGCATAATTCGTATGATGTGAATTTGAATTTACTGTATGTAATGCGTGCAATTGGAAAAGGAAAAAAGGCTGCCACAAACGTTTTGTGGTTTGATAGACGTTCCTCCTCCTCCCAGTAGGTTCAGCAAGTACATAAAAATACTTTTAGGTGCCTTGACGGTTGTGTCTAAAGCATCTATGAAATGTGTGGTAGAAAAAACTGTAAATATTAGTGGAACCAGGGAAATGGTTGTTCCACTAGATGGGACATGGCAACGTTGAGGACATCGTTCCTTGAACGGTGTTGTAAGTGCTATTTCTCCGGAGAATGGAAAAGTTGTTGATGTTGAGTGCTTATCTAAGTATTGCCACACCTGCCATGGTAACACTGAAGGACATATTGAACATCAGTGTTCTAAGAATTATGATGGTTACAGTGGAGGAATGGAGTGTGGTGGAACTCGAAAAAATATTTCATAGGTCAGTGCCTGTTTATGGTGTTAGATATATGAATTACCTAGGCGATGGGGACTATAAAGCTTTCAATAAAATTAATGAGTTCTATTTTTATGGTGATACCTCGTTAACAAAACCTGTAGTGTTGTGGACATGTGCAAATGAGGGTGGGTGCTAGATTGAGGAAGCTATGAAGAGAAATGAAAGGAAAGTTGCCATCTGATGGAAAATCTCTATCTGGCCGAGGCAGATTGACAGAAACTGAAATAGACCTCCTTCAGAGTTATTAAGGACTGGCCATTAAGCAAACTGCACCTCTGAATGATGTTACAGCAATGAGAAAAGCTGTACGGGCATCCTACTTTCATAAGTTGTCCACAGATGACCACCCTGTTCAGACTTTGCCCTAAAGAGCAGATTCTTGGTGCAGTTACTAAAAAGCAACAGAAAGTGGTCAGATACACCATCATAAGCATTCTCTTCCTGAACCTATTATGAATGAAATAAAACCAATTTTTAAGAGACCTAAGTGACCCTGTTTTGCTTAGTAAATGTCTTCATTGGGGCACTCAGAATACAAATGAAAGTTTCAACCATTGCATATCGGGAGGATTACCCAAGAATGTTTTTTTAGAACTAAATACATTAAAAGTTGGTGTACTCGATGTAGCGATATGTTTCAATGATGGAGTGATAGGAAGGTTGGAAGTCCTGGGAAATTTAGGCATAAAATGTGGCTCTAATATGGAAGATCAATTGCTTGTGAGTGACAGACAACGGGTGCATGAAGCTGAAAGATTTGCTCATTAAGTTACCAAAGAATCAAGAAGTGCTAAAAGGAATTCCAAGAGGAAGCTTGAAGATGAAGAAATGCTGCAGGTTGAAGACTATGCTTCAGGAATGTTCTGAGGCACAGTTTAATTGGACTCACACCTTCATTCGCAATTTCCCGCAAGTTGTATTTTTCAGAATTCAGGTACAAATATTTTATAAAGTTTATAAAGCATAACTCTCTTTTTTTTTTCTGTGACTTGCAATAGTCCATACTCATATAGTAGACCTAAGCGTTATTGCAGAATCAACTAATTATAGAAAAAATAACATTTTTATTAGGATAAAAATGAAAATGTAAGATAAGATTTTTTTATCCTTTTAATGTACATAATAGGTGGAATTAAATAGGTCTAGTACGTCAGCCATCATTTCATGCATACCTGGTAAAAATTTGGTCTCCTCCAAATATATATCATTGGATTTAATGCTTCCTCAATTTGAGGAAACATTTTGAGGAAAAAATGCATCAATTTCTGTGTAATTTTTTAATAATCCTAAGCAGGTTCAAAAATATTCCAAATACTTCTAATTTGTTTAGAAAGTGTGCTGCATTACCTGATATCAACAAAAAATCTGTAAAACATACACATTATAAACGGTGCCTGAAAGAAATAGGTGTTGATTTTTCATTTTATTGACCCAAAAAGAATCCTGTATCCTTAGGCGCCCTCTAAATGATGCACTGATGTTCTCCCATTTTAATGCAGGTGGGCCTTGAGTTTCAGGATACATCTGTTTTTCGGGGTATACCACACAAAGAAAATTACACCAAATTGTATTTCTTTGCCTTGGCAAAGAGCTGAATGTTCAAATTGTCTTTGACTTACAGTGTAGAATTAAAGACAATATAGTCAGCCGATCAGCACAGTGGGACATACAACACAAATGTTTTCTGTAATCTTATACACTTAACTTGGTTACGGAAATCTGCAATTGTTTCAAATTGTTAACCAGATTTTATGATCTACATATTGACAGTAAGAATCCTTCCTCTATCAGATATTTAATGCAACTCGTCCAAAAATGTTAGGATATTAGTGATAACTGGGTTTCAGTTTGCAAATTGTTTAATATTTAATCCTTAAAAGCAGTCTGTTTCGTCAAACGAGGTGCATTAAAACCAAATTTTGGTATCATTGTTCTGACGACAATTTCTGTGGGCCTGACAGAAATATTTGTTAGAAAACAGATGGGCCTTAAAAGTCCGTTTGTTAATGTGCTGTTTTACTGTTAACATACTTTAAAAATGGAATCAGTGTTACGTTGCAGTGGCATGTAAGATACCAGACGAGAGGCTTAAGATGAATTCTGCTTACAAATTACTTTTGTCAGTAGGCCAGTTCATTGATACTCAAAATTAAAGTATCTCTCATGAGTTATTGCAACATTTTTGTGGAAGGAAACTCTCCAGGAAAAAATCTGAATGTCAGGGTGTAGCAGCAAAGTATCCAGCAGTATTACGCAGTTGCAAAGTTGTGGTCATAGGTTGGTTGGTTAGTTTTTGTAATATCAGACAGTGAAGCATTATTATGGATTGTATTGTTTCTGAGGGAATTTTTTGGAGCAATCTAAACATGATTGGAAAGGCTTATACCTTTATTGAAGCAAGACTGCTTGACAAAAAAATTAACTATTTTGTTGAAGTGTCTAAATTTGATCTTGAATGATTATAATTTCAGACATTTAAATGTAGTGCTCCATTTTTGTGTGTGTGTGTGTGTGTGTGTGTGTGGGTTTTTTTTTTTTTTTTTTTTTTTTTTTTTTTTTTTTTTTTTTTTTTTTTTTTTTTTTTTATGCAGTAGAAAATTTGCACTAAAGACACAAGTGTGTGGAATGTTCTTGAATTAAATGTTTCTGTTTCAGGTGGTTACAAATGCATGTCTTCTGAAAGAAGTTGATTTGTACACTGTTCAGAAAGAGGACTTACATTTTACGGCACCATTTCATCTTCAGGTGCGACGGAACGACTACATTCAAGCGTTAGTGACATTTTTTAACATAGAGTTCACAAAGTGCCATAAACGTATTGGTTTCAGCACTGCTCCAGAGGCTCCGTACACTCATTGGAAGCAGACAGTATTTTACTTTGATGATTATCTTACTGTGAAGAAAAATGAGGAAATATATGGTGTGTTCTCAATGAAGCCGAATGCTAGAAATAATAGGGATCTGGATTTTACCATAGAGCTGGACTTCAAAGGCGAGCTCGGTGAAGTGCATGAAAGTAATGTGTATCGCATGCGCTAGGTTGTCCTATTTAAATGGAATTGTTATTTAAGTGACTCAGTGGCCCGACTTGTCAATTTTAGTATTGAAAGTTGTTAATAACTTTCAGTATGTGTTTTGAAACACAAACATCCATGTGCCACGGGGTCTTCATCAGAGTATAGAAGCTAGCGTGATACGTATCCCTTTTTTGAAGAGTAAATATTTATAAGAGACAAAAAGTGAAATGCTGCCAAATACTCTTGATCAGATTTTGTGCACATGTAAGTTTGATCTTCCATACAACAAATAAAGATCATGGACTTCTTACAGTATTCAGAAGAAACACTTTTTACAAGTTGTCTTAAATTTAAAAATACAAACTTCAGTTTTTATAAGCTGATGTAAAAATCTTGATGTGAAAAGAAAGGCTGAGAGACAAATCTTACTGAAATTATGTCAAGTAACTTACAATAAAGGCTGATGAATGTCATATTGATTACATGATCTGTTTAAAGACTTTAAATTGAATTTGAAATATAAAGGAAAAAACTTATTTTTGTCATATTTGAATTAATAATGTGTTCTCTTTCTGCAAAGAAATTTAGTACATGATGATGCTAGATATTATCGGTAGTATGTATTTATACACGGATGCAAAGATTGATAACAGGCAAGCTTCAAACTTCGCAAGCAAGAAAGAAAATTTTATGTTTAACTGTGTTGTCAAAGTCCACAATGACTTTTGAAATTAACTGCACCAGCCTTCTGAAAGTCACAATATTTAATGTAGAAAGAAAAGCAGTTTCGCCGCATTACGGATCTGGTAAGCAGCATATATTGTGCCCCCTATACCCCCACCCTGCTTTCTCCTGCAGTTCTTTTGGTGCCTTATATTGCAATATAGCATGTAGGCTCAATCAAAGGGCACACTTATTCTACAGGTATCACCTGAAGATGGCTGTAAAGTATGCTGTCAAAATGTCATGTTACTACACCCAGCAACAGTGCAAACAATTGCTGTTTAGGTGTTAAAATTAGGTTTGTGTTGTTTGAACATGAATTTTGTCACTTGAGGTAACGTAGTGAAAGTAAGTTAACACTGGATTGCTGTTGATAGGAAGATAGCTGACAGTGCCTTGCATATTTGTGTAAAGGTGGTTGGTAGCTACGCTGAAATGGGGGTAAGAAATCAGAATATAAAATTCTCTTCATCCTCTGGGCTTCAATGTATTGCAGAACTTCGCTACTTTTGAAAGCAGCTGAATCCTGATAATATTGTGACAAAACTAAATCTTTCCTCAATCGTAAATTTAGATTGACCGTCAGTGTTGTGCTAGGCACAGCATGGTCTTGTAGGAGGTGGTATGCCATTTCCTGCCCAGTCCCTTATGGGGTGAGGGGGTTACAATTTCACATGAACACTGAACTGATGTGTGTAATGTGGCATTTTTCACGTTAACAAGTCATTGATGAAAGTAATTGAATCCCCAACCCTTTGGATTTTAAATCCTGGTTACCTAGGGAGAAATCAAATTACAGCGACATTTTTGCATGGGTAACAGTAAATTAGCTAGTTTTATTCACATTATCACAGTAGATATCTGCAAGCTCTTACTTAGTGTGACTGCTTTGTTTTATTTTAACCTTATCACGTCTAGATTGTTTTAATTCTGCTTGTGTGTGTGTGTGTGTGTGTGTGTGTGTGTGTGTGTGTGTGTGTGCGCGCGTGCGTGTGCGCGCGTGTGCGTGTGCGCGCGTGTGCGTGTGCGCGCGTGTGCGTGTGCGCGCGTGTGCGTGTGCGCGCGTGTGCGTGTGCGTGCGTGCGTGCGTGCGCGCGCGCGCGTGCGCCACCTAACTGCTGCCTCACATATTTCCGAAAATAAACAAAACTAAAAAATGAAATTGGTCAGGGAACCACCTATGCCTCTGATCACACAATGGGCAGGAATGCATAAACCATGTATGTTTTTTCTACAGAAATGAAAGCTACAGGCATAATAGGTGATGGCAGATGTGGTTTCACTGTTCTAAACCTCATACATTGTGAAATAGCAGGTGCTGCAGTTTCTACTGTAATGTGCAGCGCAAGGGTTGCCTGCACTGTCCTGCAGCCTGCTACAAACAGACCGCTATCAGTACGTATGCTTTACCTACCCTATTCAGTCTGTTAGTGTATCCTGCTCGGGCCTGCTGTCACATGTGACACATGTGGGAAGTAATGTTTTAAGCTGTAAAAGTTACGTATAGGGTCCCCTTGCATTTTTGCATTTTATGTATGACATGTACATAAAACATTTTATGTATGATGTACATAAGAGGCATAAAAATACTTTTCAGGGACTTGTTTATAATGTAACAAAAACTGCTGATATAACTGGAACTGATAACTGTCTGGGAAATAGAAATGTCTGGCTCAATTTCATACATCATAACCGTTGTTTTTGGAAAGCCTGCAGCTGTCATTCATTATTTAAATAATGAAACACTGCACCAGGTACGTATTGTTTCATGCTTAACATGACATGTTACAAGAATTTTTTTCTCGTCAAGTATTTTGTGTGGTGTTTTCCTATGTGATGATTTTCAGACATGTTTCGCTCAGCATGAAAAAATACATAATTGGCCCTGTTGTTAAGCAAAAAACATTTGAGCGTGCAAAGTGAGTGAAGGTGTCAACTAGCGCTAGCCAAGTGACCACACAATGAAACATGCTAAACCTGGTTCAACAAAGGTGTCATGATGGTCACAACAATCACAAAATTGTGCATGTGCAATAGAGACAGTTTGTAAATGGTTGATCTTTATTTGAACAAACCTAGTTACTCCCATCAGCCACCACACTGTGCAGAAAATGGCGGCAGGAGGAGATACTGCATAAACTGTTCAAACTTCTTCACATTTACCATTTCAAATCTGCTGAGTAGAGCGCCCTGGTGTCAAGAAACTTAACCATGTAATGTTTGTAAACACTATGTGATGACCAATCTCGTGCCAGTATCCTTTTGTCAGTTTTTGTCTCCTCAATTTTTTTTCATAAAGCGTAAATCATAGGAAAATTGTGAATACGTTGATGCAAAATCGGGTGCGAATTAACATTTTTGGACAAAGGTAATTGGACAGGAGCGATAAAGAAATGTCATAAACTGCGAGAAAACATTAACCGGAAATGTAAAAGTCGAGATATACTGTAGCTTGTGACATTTGCAGTCCTCTCATCGCTACGCCCACCTTCAGTAACGAAGAAAGAAGAGTGATGATGTTCATTTACGGTGAATGCCACAGAAACACAACCACAGCTGTAGCAGTGTACAATGAACGATGTGCGTATTGATTGACCCTTCATGTTGTACCATTTCCAGCATATGCACATTGCTCATAGAAGCAGGTGGCTTGGCACCCAGGAAACGTCAGTGTGCAAACGCAGTAACTAACAGTGGTGACAAAATTGCTGTTCAGGCTGCTATAGTTTCACAATCCTGAGGTGGGTGTAAGACAGATTATATGTGGTTCTTGAATAAGTCGTGGCAGTGTGTGGAGAAATTTGCATTCATATAATATTTCCCTCCACCAAGAACTGTGTGGGAATGACTTTGAATCATACATGGAATTCTGTTGCTTTGTATTTCAGCGACTGCTAGGCCACCCTGACTTTCTGCACGATACATTGTGTACAGGTGAAGCTTGGTTCACAAGTCATGTTCATGTTAATCTGTGGAACATGCACTAGTGACCTGTACAGAATCCCCGCTGACTTTGTGCGATTGCTCATCGTCAATGGGGTGTCAAACTGCATGTGCAGCAATAACTGTGCAAACACCACAATCTGTGCAACACTCATTTGTTCACCATCTCCACAACTTTAGTGATGCAAACAGTGGGCACATTGAACATCTGTTGAGGTGGTGCAGGTTTTTTCCTGTGCTGCTGCATATCGTGTACAGACTTGAAGTTTCTGTGTGCTATATGCCATTAATAATTGTGTTTAGGACTCTAGAACAAAGTCTTATCACTAAATTGTATCTCTAGTTTCCATTTCTGAAGAAAAAACATACATGTACCATTTAAATGAAAACAGTGTACTGGGTGAAGAGTCTCTGTCTTAAACAGAAAGTATTCTCCAGTTAACTATTAGAACAATAATTCAAAAGTTTATCCAGTATACTGGAAACACTTTTCTACATGTTTGGACTTAACGATATCACTGTTTTGCACCAGATGTAACGTGGCTCACAGCAGCTAAGAGTCAAATTTCACGTGATTCGGTCTATGTTCTGTTCTGTTGATCTTACGTGGACCACAGAACATTCTGCCAGCTAAAATTAAAATTTAGAAAAGTCTTGATCGCATATTTTTTATTGGAGTGAGTGACAGGTTTCGACTCTGCCCAGACGAGCTTCGTCGACCCTCGACACTTGTGCAGAGTCCATCCACCACTCTGGAGTCTGAAGATGACTCTATGAAAGAGTCGAAACCGGTCACTCACTCCAATAAATAAAATAAAAATTGCAATCAAGACTGTTTTAAATTTTAATTTTAAGATCTCTGAGTATGTTTTAAAAAATTCTGCCAGCTTTCATAAATGAATTACAGGCAAATGCAATTATTAGTATTATAAAAAGAATAGTTCGTTACAGTTACAGATAGGCAAAGCAAAAAGACCATTACACTGTAAGCTTTCTGCCAGAGCCTTATTCAGTAAAGAAAATACATATATTCACACAATTAGGCACATCTCATGCACATGGCTGCTCTCTCTGGCTGCTGAAGCCAGAATGCAACTCTTGAATGAAAGCAGCAGTCCAGAGTGGGGCTGGGAAGGGCGAGGATAGAACAATACTGTCTGGTGGAGTGTGCGAGGACTAGATGGCAGCAGGATTTTAATGTATTGGTAATATTGTTGATATTTCAATCTGGACTTACCATTATTCAAGTAATACATTTAAGGCAGTGTTTGCTATGATCTCTAGTATGAAAAAAGAGCCACTGAAAATTTCAGCACCAGGTTCTTTGTCATACCCTCTTTTACCGTTAGAAATTGTCACCAAAGGCTTGAAACAACAGAAATATGTTCACTAAAGACGTAGACTGGACTAACATTTCTATGTTAACACACATTTACACTCTTGCAAATGCTTAATTATAAAATTAAGATGAACAGTTCTCGGATTCCCTGTTAATAAAAAATTTTTTATTTGCCTTGCAACTGGTTTGTTATGGACAGTTTCCTTACCCGTCTCTTGGAAATCTTTTTCTCTCTGCACATGGTAGTCATCATAATATGTTCTCGAATATATCTTTCGCTACAGTTTTTTCCTGTGTTCTTTCTTACGTTACTGAAGTTGTAAGACGTGGGTGTCTTCTCTCCTCAGCAAAACAGATGTAAGTATGATTAAAGAGAAATATTAAACCCTCACAGGATTTCAGCACATCTTACTCAATAATTTTAATAATTAGGTGACATTATATTGTTAAATCTCATTGAGCAAGTACCCTCTGCACTTTAATTCCTTCAACCAGTGGGACACTCATATCTATCAAAGGGCATTCAGATTGCACAGTTGTCTAGCCAGAATCAATGATTTTTTAGTGAAAATTTCCTAACTGAATCTGTATGATATAGCCCTCTAATGAACAGCTGTCATCTTGTTGTGAAAAGCATGACCACTTGCCTAGCCAAAATGCTCTGCCTTCTAAGTAACATTGATCCAGAAATCTGACACAAAAGATGTCGAAGTATTCACTGTTCCAGGTGTGGATGTTTGTTACCTGCAAGTGAATTTCAGTTCATATCATACAAATTTATGCAAAGAAATTTGCTAGTTTTATTCTTTTATGACTATATGTTGTGCCTCTTTAAATTATTCAAAATGAAAGTTAATCTGAAAATAGTCTGTTTACTACAGGATATTGGCGTGGATGGATACTGATATAGAGTAAAATTGCAATGAGAGGAAAAGGCCATTCTGTTCACCCAGACTGGGGTCTACTAAATAGGGTATTGTGACAGAATTGCTGGCTATTAATTACCTTCAGGAGTGATACATCTATACTGCTGAGAGGCATATATCAGGGTATGCAACACTATTCTAGGTTTTGGAACTAGTAGTTCCTTTCCCAGGTGGTGGAAAGGCGTAATTTGTGAAAGATTAAAAAGGAATGGTGGGTCACTCAGACCATCTTTTACTATGGAGACAGTTATGATGGGGAACATGAAATGGTTGTAAACATTGTAATGCTATTGACTTTTCTTCACTGTTTCTTTTCACGTCACCAAAGGTGACTGAATGGCTTACCAGAATATGGACTAGATGATTTATTGGAAGGATAGAAATGGATAAGTTATAAAAAAAAATCAGGTTTTTGGAAATCCTGATGTAGTTGATAATTATACCCTCATGCTATACATATGAGTAACAGATCAATATTTATACTTTAGGAGTAAATAAGACTACTTACTGAATAGCTGAAGTTTGATATGATGCTTTTTTGTGTGTGTTTGTACTCTTGTTTGTCAAAGGATTGCTTCTACAAGCTAGCTGTTTCCATCCTTTCTGTGTGATGACAACTCAATGCTTCAGCTATTTCGTAAGTGGTCCCCTTCCTCCTTTACTATTTATGTTCTACGTGAACTTTCCTCTCAGATCAGTATTTTGAAGATGCCAGTAGAGCATGGCATCACAGTGGAAAGATTAGCCTGAGTGTTATGAGAAAATTGGCTGCTTTAGCTTAGCTCTGTCATATCAGTTTCTGTTTCTCTTTTGTCTATGTGTTAGGCTTTGTTTTTCATATTTTCTGATGTCGGACTAGTTTATTATAAGTGACTGTATTTCCTAGCTCATTACAATAATTTTTATTTAGTTGACATTCCAAGTAAATGTTTTAGAAAGTCAAAGATATTTCTGTGGTACCACCAAAATGTGGTTTTCATGTGGCCAGAAGACTAACCAGCCATTTGTTCTTTAGCTTGTTACCTCCACTGATTATCGTTGGTTTCATATATATATATATATATATATATATATATATATATATATATATATATATATATATATATATATATATATATATATATATATATATATATATATATATATATATCTAAAAGAAAGATGATGAAACTTACCAAACAAAAGCGCTGGCAGGTCGATAGACACACAATTAAGTTTCATCATCTTTCTTTTTAGATATATTTTTCCCACGTGGAATGTTTCCCTCTATTATATATATATATATATATATATATATATATAATGGAAGGAAACATTCCACGTGGGAAAAATTATATATAAATACAAAGATGAGGTGACTTACCGAACAAAAACGCTGGCAGGTCGATAGACACACAAACAAACACAAACATACACACAAAATTCAAGCTTTCGCAACAAATTGTTGCCTCATCAGGAAAGAGGGAAGGAGAGGGGAAGACGAAAGGAAGTGGGTTTTAAAGGAGAGGGTAAGGAGTCATTCCAATCCCGGGAGCGGAAAGACTTACCTTAGGGGGAAAAAAGGACAGGTATACACTCGCACACACGCACATATCCATCCACACATACAGACACAAGCAGAAATATGTCTGCTTGTGTCTGTGTATGTGTGGATGGATATGTGTGTGTGTGCGAGTGTATACCTGTCCTTTTTTCCCCCTAAGGTAAGTCTTCCCGCTCCCGGGATTGGAATGACTCCTTACCCTCTCCCTTAAAACCCATATCCTTTTGTCTTTCCTTCTCCTTCCCTCTTTCCTGACGAGGCAACCATTGGTTGCGAAAGCTAGAATTTTGTGTGTATGTTTGTGTTTGTTTGTGTGTCTATCGACCTGCCAGCGCTTTTGTTTGGTAAGTTTCATCATCTTTCTTTTTAGATATATTTTTCCCACGTGGAATGTTTCCCTCTATTGTATTCATATCATTAATTTGAAGCCAACAATCACGCTTGTTATTGTTATCGTTATTGTTATTGTCACTGTTACATTTCGAAGTCTTTTCTGTCGTCTTATTTCCTCCTTCTGTTTTTGCCAGCAGTTTCACTTTCTATTCACCTTCTCCTTTTTTACCGTAATCCAGTATACAATTTTATCCCGTCGATATACACTCAATAATACGTAATAATACGTAAATCACTTCGAAACAAAAAAAACAAAAACAAAAAAAAAAAAAAAAAATTCCCGCTTTGCTGCTATAAAATCCACCGTTTCCAGTCCACAAACAGTTCCTTTTAGCTATTAAACAACCCTTTCGGCAGTTTTAATAACTTTTGCTTTATTTCCATTTCCGTTTTTCTCACATCACCGATCATTTTTAGCCGCTTCCCACAGGTTTTAACGTCATTATTTCTTCATCAAACAATTGTTAGCTTCATTTCCATAATCTGCCACCACCAAACCACTCCTTTTAATACATCCTCACATAGTTTTTTCGAAATTTTCCCGAATTTCTCCACCCTTTAACGTGTTTTGGCGGCAACACAACCACCTAACCTTTATGCACATCATTATCTACCTACACAAGTTCACCACAGGATCAACATAGCCCAGCCCTAACCAACCCTTTTTCGCCTTTTTTCACACCAGATCTCCATTTGCTTTCTAATTTTACCTTTATCTCTCCCCATATATTTTTTCATATTTATTTTCATTTTCATTTCAGCCTCGTGTTCCACTTTCCACCTTCTAGTACCATGTCACCCTCACAACACCTTCACAACGACCCCATTAAGTTTTATTTACATTCCCTCCGCAAACATGCCTTCGCCCTAGCCAGATTACACTCCCATATTTTATTTTCTCAGGCTTGTCTGACATTTGGCATCACCCCCAAAGGCCTCACACTTAAAGTTCCCATCTCTGGCTGCAACCCTTCTTTCCATCAGTCCCTATACCAGTTCCAAACCAAACAATCCATTGCCCTCACCCACCTAATCCTTCACCTACACATCCACTCAGCCAATCAACACGCCCATCAACTCCTATCCTTTATAAAAATCCTCAATCTTTCCTCTCCCACATCCACACCTGTTGTTCAGAGCATCCTCCTACAGGCCAACCGCAAATTAGAACAGCATGCCACCCTCCACCTTAAAAAACTATCCAATCTCCTGGTTTCCCACCTCCGGAAAGGCAACTCACTCACCCTTCACAACCTTTCCAGCAAACCTCAACCTCCTCTCATTGCACACAAACCCAATCTCTCCCATCTACTCAATCTCCCACTTCCAGCTCCACTCCCTCCAAAACCTCAAAATTCCAATCAACGCAATCTGGAACCACAACACCCCAATTCAGTAGTTAACCTTTCCTCCAAACCTCTCTCCCAATCCGAAACCTCTGTCCTATCCAAAGGCCTCACCTTCAGCCCCACTTCCAGATTCAACCAAACAGCCCTCGTCAAAGATTTACTGTCCTACACTCGTACTCTCTGCTGGAAATATCACTTTGCCACGAAGAAAAATGATCCTAATCCTACTCCTAATGATCCAACTCCCCAAGACACTATCCAAATTGAACCATGCCTGGAACAGTTCCGTCCTCCGTCACAGCGGGACCCACCTCCTCTTCCTCAAAATCACCCTCTCCTAACCTTCCAGGAATTTCTGACTTCCAGCCTTGCCTCTCAATCCTTCTTAAAAAAACCTTAATCCTACTCCCAACATCACCACTGCTGAAGCCCAGGCTATCCGTGATCTGAAGGCTGACCGATCCATCGTCATTCTTCCGGCGGACAAGGGTTCCACAACTGTGGTACTTGATCGTCGGGAGTATGTGGCTGAGGGACTGCGTCAGCTTTCAGACAACACTACTTACAAAGTTTGCCAAGGCAATCCCATTCCTGATGTCCAGGCGGAGCTTCAAGGAATCCTCAGAACCTTAGGCCCCCTACAAAACCTTTCACCCGACTCCATCAACCTCCTGACCCCACCAACACCCCGCACCCCTACCTTCTACCTTCTTCCCAAAATTCACAAACCCAATCATCCCGGCCGTCCCATTGTAGCTGGTTACCAAGCCCCCACCGAACGCATCTCTGCCTACGTAGATCAACACCTCCAACCCATTACATGCAGTCTCCCATCCTTCATCAAAGACACCAACCACTTTCTCAAATGCCTGGAATCCCTACCCAGTCTGTTACCCCCGGAAACCATCCTTGTAACCATTGATGCCACTTCCTTATACACAAATATTCCGCATGTCCAGGGCCTCGCTGCGATGGAGCACTTCCTTTCACGCCGATCACCTGCCGCCCTACCTAAAACCTCTTTCCTCATTACCTTAGCCAGCTTCATCCTGACCCACAACTTCTTCACATTTGAAGGCCAGACATACCAACAATTAAAGGGAACAGCCATGGGTACCAGGATGGCCCCCTCGTATGCCAACCTATTCATGGGTCGCTTAGAGGAAGCCTTCCTGGTTACCCAGGCCTGCCAACCCGAAGTTTGGTACAGATTTATTGATTACATTTTCGTGATCTGGACTCACAGTGAAGAAGAACTCCAGAATTTCCTCTTCAACCTTAACTCCTTTGGTTCCATCAGATTCACCTGGTCCTACTCCAAATCCCATGCCACTTTCCTTGACGTTGACCTCCACCTGTCCAATGGCCAGCTTCACACGTCCGTCCACATTAAACCCACCAACAAGCAACAGTACCTCCATTATGACAGCTGCCACCCATTCCACATCAAACGGTCCCTTCCCTACAGCCTAGGTCTTCGTGGCAAACGAATCTGCTCCAGTCCGGAATCCTTGAACCATTACACCAACAACCTGAAAACAGCTTTTGCATCCCGTAACTACCCTCCCGACCTGGTACAGAAGCAAATAACCAGAGCCACATCCTCATCTCCTCAAACCCGGAACCTTCCACAGAAGAACCCCAAAAGTGCCCCACTTGTGACAGGATACTTTCCGGGACTGGATCAGATTCTGAATGTGGCTCTCCAGCAGGGATACGACTTCCTCAAATCCTGCCCTGAAATGAGATCCATCCTTCATGAAATCCTCCCCACTCCACCAAGAGTGTCTTTCCGCCGTCCACCTAACCTTCGCAACCTCTTAGTTCATCCCTATGAAATCCCCAAACCACCTTCCCTACCCTCTGGCTCCTATCCCTGTAACCGCCCCCGGTGTAAAACCTGTCCCATGCACCCTCCCACCACCACCTATTCCAGTCCTGTAACCTGGAAGGTGTACACGATCAAAGGCAGAGCCACGTGTGAAAGCACCCACGTGATTTACCAACTGACCTGCCTACACTGTGAAGCGTTCTATGTGGGAATGACCAGCAACAAACTGTCCATTCGCATGAATGGACACAGGCAGACAGTGTTTCTTGGTAATGAGGATCACCCTGTGGCTAAACATGCCTTGGTGCACGGCCAGCACATCTTGGCACAGTGTTACACTGTCCGGGTTATCTGGATACTTCCCACTAACACCAACCTGTCAGAACTCCGGAGATGGGAACTTGCCCTTCAGCATATCCTTTCTTCTCGCTATCCGCCAGGCCTCAATCTCCGCTAATTTCTAATTTCAATTTGCCGCCGCTCATACCTCACCTGTCTTTCAACTTCATCTTTGCCTCTGTACATCCGCCCCGAAAAAAAAAAAAAATGAAAATGTCTGCTTGTGTCTGTGTATGTGTGGATGGATATGTGTGTGTGTGCGAGTGTATACCTGTCCTTTTTTCCCCCTAAGGTAAGTCTTTCCGCTCCCGGGATTGGAATGACTCCTTACCCTCTCCCTTAAAACCCATATCCTTTTGTCTTTCCTTCTCCTTCCCTCTTTCCTGACGAGGCAACCATTGGTTGCGAAAGCTAGAATTTTGTGTGTATGTTTGTGTTTGTTTGTGTGTGTATCGACCTGCCAGCGCTTTTGTTTGGTAAGTTTCATCATCTTTCTTTTTAGATATATTTTTCCCACGTGGAAGGTTTCCCTCTATTATATTCATATATATATATATATATATATATATATATATATATATATATATATATATATACTTCTCTCTTCAAACCATATGTAACATGTTTTCTCAGGATTGAAAACACTTTTTTTCTCATTTTTACTTCCTTTTCCACAAAAAAGGCATTGGCAAACTATTTTTACCTTTTCTTTTGACACTACTTTTAATGATAAGCAGAAGACGGCTTTTGTTCTTTTCTAGTGTCCCCCACCTAATGTTTTCCTTTCAAGGAACTGTTCTGAGTGATGAACTGATGTGTAACTGTTCTCCGATCACCAACATAGTTGTTCACAACTTCAAACATAGCTTTTCTGCCGGAGCCTTAGACACAGTATCCATGCAACCCATATATGCTGCCATGTGTAGGGTTGTCCAGTAGTATTGCAGAGTTTGTGAATCTTAATCTTGTGACTCACACCCAGCATTACTTACAGAACAACAGTAAAACTGTAGAGGCTAATGTCAGGGAGGATCAGCTTGTGTTCTCTAGAAATGTAATATGTGAGGCAATACTGACTCAGCAGTTTATTTTAGAAGGTAGGCAAATCTAGGTTAATTGCATTTGTATATTTAGATAAATCTTTCAGAAGTGTTGACTGAAGTACAGTCTGAAATTTTAGAAGTAGTTGTGATATAATACATGCAGTGAAAGGTTATTCATAACTTGAACAGAAACTAGGTGCAGGAGAGGACATGAAAGGGAAGCTTTGGTTAAGAATGAAGTGTGACAGTGTTGTAGCATAAGGCTGATGCTTTCCCATCTGTACATTGAGCAAGTTGTGAAGGAAAACAAAGAGAAATGTTTGAAGGGAGTTGGTGTTCAAAGAGAATAATTTAAAGCAGATGTGCCAGTGAGATTTTAATTCTATCAAATGGTAAATGACTGGAAGAGCAATTGAACGTAATGGATAGTGTCTCGGAAATATACGATGAATATTAACAAAAGTAAACACGGGTAATGACATGTAGTTGAATTAAATCATGTGATAAATTGAAAGTAGTAGATAAGCTTTATTTTGTGAGCAACAAAGTAATTATGACCAAAGTAGAGAGAATGTAAACTGGCAATAACAAGAAAAGTGTTTCTGAAAAATAGAACTTTGTTAACATTTGAAGATCTGATGGACAGATCAAATAACTGATGAGAAAGTACATAATTGAACTGAGGAGAAAAAAAATTATGGTGTAGCTTGGCTAAAAGAAGGGATCAGTTGATGGGACACATTCTCAGACATCACGGAATCATCAGTTTGGTAGTGGAGTTAAGTGTATGGGGTAAAAATTGTAAGAGGGAGACCAGGACTTGAATAAAGTAAGCTGGTTTAAATGGGTAGTTGCACAGAGATGAAGAGAGATGCACAGTATGGACCAATGTGGATAGTGGCATCAAACCAGCCTTTGGACTGAAGATCACAACCAGGTACTACTTCAGAAGAGTGATGCATATCCCTGTATCTTATTATTGAATAGTGATACAACTAAAAGTAATAAATGTTTATAGATGTACAGGCATTGTGCTGGGCATTAAATTTATTTTGTGTGTGGTGAGCTACGTAAAGGGGCAATGTGAGTCTTCAACATGGGAGGACAACAGCAGCAGCTTTCCGAGAAAAAGATACCTACTTGGATGTGGAAATACATACTCAGCGATCATTAGCCTTCCTTGGAAATGTGCGGAATTTCAAATATAGATGTGTGAACAATGGAAGTTGCTTATCAAAAATGTGAAATGAACTTTGGTATTGATTCAGATTCTGGGTATTAAACCAAGAAAGTGTTAATGTAATTCTAATGTGTGTACTGGTGGACATAACCTGTTAACGGACCTCCAGCATGCTGCAGGTGCAACTTGTTAACTCAGCATGAAGTCCGCAAGTTATTACATAGGAATTATTCTGAACTTTTGAGCAGTTAAAGTAGTAGTATGAGAGAAATTAAAGGGCACAATGGTCACACATTTAGGTAAAAATAAAACTCTTTATTACATTTGAAAGGTGAAATTATTTATGGTAATCCAGTGCATGACACAGTTGAAGTGGCAACTGTTTATTTCTGGAGCGTTATAGAAAATTGAAAAGTAACAGTACTGGAAGAAAGTAAGAAAGAAAATCCTGTTTTTCAATGAAGAATTATGGTAATTAGTACAGTACCAGTGTTGCCCAGTACGTATTTATGCCAGTTCTATTAATCCATCTCCTCCTTCCCCCATGTGTATGCATCTACTCCTTCCTTTTTGTCTGTCCATCCATATCCATCCTGCCTGCTCTATCCATGTTGTGACCCCACTTCAATAGAAGGTTGCTATATGTGTACCAAGTTTGGTTGAAATAGATCCACGGTTGTAGAAGCAGCTTTTTACTCATGGCTTTGCCCACATAAATGAGTGACACATATTTAAAATATTTGTATACATGTTTCTCTTGTATGTAGGGTGAATTTTTCCTGCAGTTTCATTTTCATGCAGCTTAATGTTAGACAATAAATCTCCTTAGATGTCGGACAATGTTATAATTTTGCAGGTTCATCTAGTGGTATATGTGGACACTATCTGTGATGTGTTATGAATAGGGTTAGTAGTAAAGAAGTAATATTTCTAAAAGCTCGGTGTGATGCAGCAGTTAGCAGTTTAACAGTGAAAATCTAGTAAGTGGTAAACTCTTCTTTTCATCTTTTTTCGTGGTGGGGGTACCAAAAAGTCTCTTAATGGTTCGTAATTTTGTGGTGAAGTTTGCTGAGCTATGCTTCTGTTTCACCCATACCCCTTTGGGAAGTAAGCGATTCTTACCCGCACAGTGGTTCTTTGCTGGCATGAAGTGTTACGTATACCAACTTTGGTTGAAATCCATCCAATGTTTAGAAGATGTGGAACGTGTGTACATCCACTTTTATAATGTGTATGAATGTTATGATGCTGATGCAACTAGCAAAAACAGAAATTGCTCAGGTAAACCTAAGTGCTAGAGACAGTTATTGTGATGAAATGAGATGTTGACAATTTACGATTAAAGATCACAACATTGTGTCCAACAAATGTGTTCTTTGAAAATGCTATGGCCTGGAAGAAAGACCTCACATTGTTTTGGTGGAGGGCAACTGGTTGCAGTGAATGACCAGTGTTTCCAACTCGAGAGAAAGCTGCGCAACCATTTCACAGCTTCAACGAGAGTTACAGCAAGGCATTGCTATCTACATTAGATATGGGTAGAAAAAAGAACTTACAGAAATTCTGAGATATTCCTTGACAAGTTGAACATACTATCTGCGAAATTGTGATGGAGTTGTTTCTAGTGTTGTTTCAGAACAGAATTATATGAAAAAAATTATTTCCAAAATATTCTGTTCAACTAAACAGAGATATTTTATCAACAGGCCCTGAAAACTGTGTGTTTGACAGTAATATTGGTAGTTCTCGGTACATATAACCACTTCCCACTGCCACCTCTATGTCCATATGAGAGTTCTAGTCCGGTCATATCCTTGTCAGATAGTAAGTAGTCCAGCTACTATTGCTCCAAGCCTTCCAGAAATATGGAGAAATATACATCTGCACATTCATTTGAATCTGTTCACCATTGTGAAATTATGCATCACGCATTATGTAATTTTCATTGGAATGAATGTTAGTGAACAAACATCAGCAGACAATTCACAATTGTTCACTGCCACTCAAGAGAGAATTGGTGTAGTGTGTCATCCTACTAACACTGTTGATTTATGTTGCTAGTACTTCCAAAAATAGATTTCACTTGAAACAACACTAATTTTAACTAACATAGGATTAGTTTGCATGGGAGTGAGTTGATTTTGATGAAGCAAGTAAAACTGTACAGTAAAAGAAGAATGTTAGCCTAGATGGCTGAATTTGTACACAAGTATGAAGTGCTTAACGTAACACTGAACTGCAGCTCCAGCCTTCCTTAGCATTATTCTAAAGCTTTGCACGTATCTCAGTTGACGCTTGAAGCTGGCTTCTCATTACAAATTTGAAAGCAGAACACTAATAACCAATGAGTAACATAATCTATGGAAAGGCTAGCATTTACATTCAGATTATTAGCAGCTGAAGACATCTAGGTTAAAATTGTTTTGCATTTGAACAGCTGTTATATTGTGGAGAATTGACATGTGCAAGCACTACTAGCATTTTATTGAAGTACATATTGTTAATACAGCATGATAAATGAAAGGTGAATATATGTACAACCTGTTGGGTAAGCTACATTATAATATCTGCTATAAAATTTGTTAGAGTCCAGATAGTGTGACCATGATACGATTTTTATTGCTCAAAAGAATTATGGAAACATGACTTTGGATGTGTGCCATATTCCATCGGGCAGTAATTGATGACAGTGTAAGTTACCAAATTAAACCCTTATCTATCACAAATTTAGTATACAACGAAACATTATATTATGAATCATTTACATAACAAGAACTGAAATGTCTGACTTGTCAGAAACAAAGTAGAAACAACCATTAACTCCTCACCGTGGGTATTTCCCATTGGACTTTGAGAATTTAAGTAATGTGTGTGCCCTCCGTGAAAGTTTATCATCACGTAATGCCTGCATGGAATACTATGAGTCTAAAAATGTCGGAGCAGTGTAACAGGATGACTATGAACACGTCTGTCAAGAATGTCCCACAATTGCTCACTGGGTTTTAGGTAGGGCCTCACCATTGGCCATTCCATTGCTTCAATGTCCAGGGTTTGCAAGATACCCCTGGTGATGCCCAATATATGGGCTTTGGCTATATCATGCATGAGGATGAATTCAGGGCCATCACGATATGCAGGAGCCACCTCATTGTCTAACTGGATCTGTTCAATGTATTACCTGGCGGTAAGGTGACTATGGACGACGACAAACTGTGTGTGGCTATCAACACTGATGCTTCTCCACACCATCACAGAAGCTTGGACAATATTTTACAGGTACAACTCACCATAGTGTTTCCACACACAAACACGGCCATCACCTTGTGTTTGAGGAAATCTAAACCCCTCTGTCAATAAAACATTTCACCAGTGACAAAGTTGCTAGTTGATAGGGGAACAGCAGAACTGAAGGAAAGATATTTTATCAAGTGTGGTACTTGAACAGGACATCTCAGTTGTAATGTCCTTTCTTATTATCTGTTCCTTACAGTCTGATCATACACAGTGGCCCAGTTGTGATTATCTTGTAGTGCTCTGTTGGTAGACATAAAACACCATAATGCAGATATGGCCAGGTATCAGTCTTCAGGTCAGGCTGTAAAGCATCTGTGACTTTTTCCATTTCATCTTCTGTACTGAACTGTCTCCCTGTACAGTGTCCGCAAGCCAAGGATGACAGATGGAGAGACATCTGCAGCAACATGACAGAAAGGCCACCATTCCTCTGTGTACCCCACTAGAGAACATTGGGACAAAGGTATTGACTTCTGAGGAGTCGTCTGATACTGTAATGCTTACCATAGACTATATATGGCAAATGACTTCAATTGTTGTATACAATGAAAGCGAAGTTCTCAGGGTACCCAATAAGACCACATGTACTGCCTGTATCATACTAGATTTAACATACCACATCTTAATATATACATGTCCCCCTAATTCTTTTGAGCACTGTTTCAAAAACGTCTGTAATAACAGATGCAATGAACAGAAACAAAGAGAATGATGTCTTTTGTGTATTTTAATCAGCACCATATACACTGAAGTGTGAAAGAAACTGTTATAGGGATGCGTATTCAAATACAGAGATGTGCAAACAGGCAGAATACGCCACTGTGTTTGGCAGTGTCTATATACGGCAACAAGTATCTGGCACAGTTGTTATATTGATTACTGCTGCTGAAATGGCAGGTTATCAAGATCTGAGTGAGTTTGAATGGGGTGTTATAGTAGGCACTGCAGCAATGGAATTACAGCATCTCTGAGGTAACATAGTGGGGATTTTCACATACGACCATTTCATGAGGGTACCGTGAATATCTATAGTCTGGTAAAACATCAAATCTCCCGACATTGCTGCGGCTGTAAAAAGTTCCTGCAAGAACGGGACCAATGACAACTGAAGAGAATCTTTCAACGTGACAGATGCGCAATCCTTCCCCATTTCAATCTTGGGCCATCAACAAGCGTCAGCATGTGAACTATACAATGAAACATCATCAAGATGGGCTTTCGGAGCCAAAGGTCAACTCATGTACCCTTGATGCATCAAGCCAATGACGTGTACAGTTACGAAGACAACCTCATGAATCCATGGACGCTATATGTGAGTAAAGGACTGTTCAATATGGTGGAGGCTCTGTAATGGTGGTGGGCATTTGCAGTTAGAGTGATATGGGACCCCTGATACAACTCTGGCAAGTGACACATACGTAAGCGTGTTTGAACTTCTGCATCCACTCATGCATTCTGATAGACTTGGGCAGTTCCAGCAGGACAATGTGACAACCCACACATCCAGACTTGTTACAGAGTGGCTCCAGGAACACTCATCCGAATTTAAACTCTTCCACTGGTCACCAGAGTCCTCAGGCATGACCGAGCGAGGCACACTGGACTCGCATTCGGGAGGACGACGGTTCAATCCCGTCTCCGGCCATCCTGATTTAGGTTTTCTGTGATTTCCCTAAAATCGCTTCAAGCAAATGCCGGGATGGTTCCTTTGAAAGGGCACGGCCGATTTCCTTCCCCATCCTTCCCTCACCCGAGCTTGCGCTCCGTCTCTAATGACCTCGTTGTCGACGGGACGTTAAACACTAAGCTCCTCCTCCTCCTCCTCAGGCATGAACATTATTGAGAATATCTGGAATGCCTTGCAATGTGGTGTTCAGAAGAGATCTCCACCCCTTAGTACTCTTACGGATTTATCGAGAGCCCTGCAGGATTCATGGTGTCAATTCCCTCCAGCATTTCTTCGGACATTAGTCGAGTCCATGCCACATTGTGTCGCATTACTTCTGTGTGCTCGCAGGGCTCCTACACAATATTTAGGCAGGTGTACCATTTTATTTGGCTCTTCAATATATACACTCCTGGAAATTGAAATAAGAACACCGTGAATTCATTGTCCCAGGAAGGGGAAACTTTATTGACACATTCCTGGGGTCAGATACATCACATGATCACACTGACAGAACCACAGGCACATAGACACAGGCAACAGAGCATGCACAATGTCGGCACTAGTACAGTGTATATCCACCTTTCGCAGCAATGCAGGCTGCTATTCTCCCATGGAGACGATCGTAGAGATGCTGGATGTAGTCCTGTGGAACGGCTTGCCATGCCATTTCCACCTGGCGCCTCAGTTGGACCAGCGTTCGTGCTGGACGTGCAGACCGCGTGAGACGACGCTTCATCCAGTCCCAAACATGCTCAATGGGGGACAGATCTGGAGATCTTGCTGGCCAGGGTAGTTGACTTACACCTTCTAGAGCACGTTGGGTGGCACGGGATACATGCGGACGTGCATTGTCCTGTTGGAACAGCAAGTTCCCTTGCCGGTCTAGGAATGGTAGAACGATGGGTTCGATGACGGTTTGGATGTACCGTGCACTATTCAGTGTCCCCTCGACGATCACCAGTGGTGTACGGCCAGTGTAGGAGATCGCTCCCCACACCATGATGCCGGGTGTTGGCCCTGTGTGCCTCGGTCGTATGCAGTCCTGATTGTGGCGCTCACCTGCACGGTGCCAAACACGCATACAACCATCATTGGCACCAAGGCAGAAGCGACTCTCATCGCTGAAGACGACACGTCTCCATTCGTCCCTCCATTCACGCCTGTCGCGGCACCACTGGAGGCGGGCTGCACGATGTTGGGGCGTTAGCGGAAGACGGCCTAACGGTGTGCGGGACCGTAGCCCAGCTTCATGGAGACGGTTGCGAATGGTTCTCGCCAATACCCCAGGAGCAACAGTGTCCCTAATTTGCTGGGAAGTGGCGGTGCGGTCCCCTATGGCACTGCGTAGGATCCTACGGTCTTGGCGTGCATCCGTGCGTCGCTGCGGTCCGGTCCCAGGTCGACGGGCACGTGCACCTTCCACCGACCACTGGCGACAACATCGATGTACTGTGGAGACCTCACGCCCCACGTGTTGAGCAATTCGGCGGTACGTCCACCCGGCCTCCCGCATGCCCACTATACGCCCTCGCTCAAAGTCCGTCAACTGCACATACGGTTCACGTCCACACTGTCGCGGCATGCTACCAGTGTTAAAGACTGCGATGGAGCTCCGTATGCCACGGCAAACTGGCTGACACTGACGGCGGCGGTGCACAAATGCTGCGCAGCTAGCGCCATTCGACGGCCAGCACCGCGGTTCCTGGTGTGTCCGCTGTGCCGTGCGTGTGATCATTGCTTGTACAGCCCTCTCGCAGTGTCCGGAGCAAGTATGGTGGGTCTGACACACCGGTGTCAATGTGTTCTTTTTTCCATTTCCAGGAGTGTACATACTTGTAATTGTTTACTTTCAAGGTAATTTATTGTGCTGTTCCATTTCAATAAAAACAAATACATTGCTAGAGGTTATTAACTCCTCACCCATCTAATGTAAGCGTCGTCCTTTTCTTTTTCATCTTCTTCTTTTACCATCTTTCTTAGGTACCAAATTTGACATTTGAGTGTTTTGGCTTTTGTCTATCAATCCTATTTCATTTTATTTGGCATGTTGTGCAGTGGTTTTCTTGAATCTCACAAGCACCTATATCTGTATACTTTTATCACCAAACTTATGTTGTCTTCTGACTACACCATTGATCACTCAGGTCAAGGAGTCGTTAAAATAAGTATGATATAACTGGCGTTCATGAAAGCAGTCCATTTGGTTGTGGTGACAGGCTGGTCTGTAATGTAGCCTAGGTTAGGTTAGGTTGGAAGGTGATAATTTGATCGTGATTTGGAGAAGCAAATGAATATGAATACCAGATACAGGTTCAGCCAATGCTGGTTGCACCGAAACCATTTTAATTGCTCATCTCAACTCTTGTCCACAACAAAAGTTCGCTTGTGAAACAGCAGACACCGTGCAACTAGTGTCAAAGTGGAAAAGATGTGAATCCCCGGTGTTTTTTCACTAAAAGACTGACGACCAACAAAAAAAGAGTGAGCACATACAAATGTGAACTGAACATGACCAAATGGTGTCAGTTTACGCATAGTTACTGTTCAAACCAGAGAATTCTTGTTAGCTGAATTTTACACTTTTGTCAGCAAGGCAACAGTGATGCTTGTTTGTTTACCCTTACCATTATGCTACTGCATTAGTATCATCCTTCCTAGCAGTTTTCCCGGTACATTAGGGTGGCATGTCTGCACTAATCTGAGCCATCTGGGTGGCTTTCCCACTGCTAGTCAGCTCTTTGTGATCTGAGGCTTTCTAGACGTATGTGCTGCTTTCAAGGTTCTCTGGTGTACTGCTGGATCCAATCTTCGAAGGTCCACGAAATTTCAGTGAATAAGTGTTTTGCTATCATCAGGTGGTGCTGCTGGAATGCTGTTTCTGCAGTATGCTGACAGTATTTATGTCTGTTGGTCGGAGTTTGGGCCCCGCACTGTGCTCGGTGGTGAGGGTGGGTGGAAGGGGGGGTGGGGGGTGCAGCGGTGGTGGGAAGGGAAGTGTCTGCAATAACATATCAGTGCACTGAAAATGGACATAAAATGAATTACCAGCAAATGAAAGTCCTGGCTACCACCAATTAATTTTGGGACACCATTTTCAAAAGCATCAATTGAAATCCTTGTGACTGATAATTTAATCCACAGGGACACGGGCTTCCAACAGAGCAAATCATGGGACCAATATTAAACTTCACCAAAGCAGCACGGAACATCAGGACACGACATATGACAGGGATAGTAGGCAGAAGGCAACTGACCAAGCACATTATCGAGTCGGCAAGACCCGAACTCTTGGAAGCTCTCAATTGTTTCTTTCATTAACTTCTCAGTACAAAAAATACACAGACTAAGACTCCCTGTTAAATACGGCGTGCTCATTTCGGAACTGTCTGGAAGTCCTATCTAGTAGAGAGCTCAGTGTAGGGCACCAGGCACAACAGTCGCACTGCAAAGACGTCATTACGTAGCACAGGGAAGTGCTGCTTTCAGATGAATGATCATTATTACATTTGGCATAGCCTTAGACATAAATATATACTGATTAGCGAGAACATTATGACCTCCAACCTACTACTGATATAAATTCGTCCAGACAATAGCAGCATTGCCTGGCGAGGAATGACAGCTAGTCACACATAGCCACAGTGCATGCTGTATCAGTGAGGGTGATGTCTGTGTGTAGAATGGGAAAGGCACGCAATCTATCTCATTTTGACCGAGAGCGGATTATGATGGCCTGGAACTCAGAACAAGCATTTTGGAAACTGCACGACTTGTCAGATGTTTGAGGAGTACTGTTGAAAGACTAGGCAGATTGGTAAAACAGGACAGGCGGTGGACTGTGGTGGAACGTCTGACCTTAATGCTGGGCAGAGTACAAGTGTGTGTCAATACACAGTGCACCAAACGCTTCTAACGATGCAGCCAAACGATCCATGCATGTGCCAATGTCAACACCATGACATTGACAACTATGACCGAAATGGGCATGTGGCCATTGTCAGTGGACATTGGTGCAGTGGCGGAGAGTTGCATGGTCTGATGAGTCCTGATACCTTCATCATCATGCCGATGGGAGGGCGTGAATGTGTCAACTTCCAGAGGAACAGCTCCTTGACACTTGTACTGCGGGATGGAGACAAGCTGGTAGTGCCTCCATTATGCCCTAGGGGACACTATGTGGGCATCCATGGTTCCAGTGGGGCTCGTGCAAAGCACCAAGATGGCCAATAAGTAGCATACACTGATTGCAGACCATGTACACTCCTTCGTGACTATCAAATTTCCCAATGGCTGGGGCATTTTTCAACAAGATAATGTGCAATGTCACAAGGCCAGAAATGGTTCAAGGAACACAGTGGCGAGTTCCAATTGATGTGCTGGGCCTCAACTCATCAGATCTGAACCCAATCGAACACATTTGGGGTGTGATTGAATGTAGTGTCAGAACTATCACCCTCTTTCCTGGAATTTATGGGAATTAAGTGACTTTTGTGTGCAGATGTGGTACTAAGTCCCTCCAGTGACCTACCAAGGTCTCATTGCTTCCATCCCATGCCGGAGGTGGCCATACCAGTTATTAGATAGGTGGCCATAATCTTCTGGCTGATCAATGTATATGCTTACGGAGAGTAGATCTTTTTAAATAAATATAAAGTAGTATTACAGCTAGATTAGGAACTTCACAGTGAAGGTCACACACACCAACTTCAGTTAACAACACAACAGTACATCACCTGCATGTGTTTATTGTATGCCATGGTGTTTTGATTTGATAGGTGTGCTTCAGAATTGAAGACAATGGAAAAAATCAGTTGACAATGACATCACAATACCTCACATTCAAAGGATTATGGGCGCGTGGAAGGCACAGAGCGAGAAGTGGAGGTGCAAAAATTAATGAAGCGAAGTGACCAAAGAAATAATTTATCTTATGGAGCAGATAAATTAACACTGAACAATTTTCTCA
Organism: Schistocerca piceifrons; assembly: GCF_021461385.2. NCBI lineage: Eukaryota > Metazoa > Arthropoda > Insecta > Orthoptera > Acrididae > Schistocerca > Schistocerca piceifrons. Next base: position 213,145,983 of record NC_060138.1, read on the forward strand.
AACATTTTCACTATGAAAATATATTTTCGTTTTCAGGAGGAACACTCGACACATGAGTCTACAGTTAGAGCAAGTTACAATACAGCTTTTCAGTTTGCAGAGCTTTGTACAGTTCACTGATTTTCAATTGGGGCTAATAGTGTGGAAACTGATCTACAGTTAGAAGTTCGACCTGCAGTGTGACAGGCAGCCTGCAGTTACGGTTATGTCAATGTTTTGACCTACACATTTGGGCAAGCAACTTTTTTCCGCAATGAAGACAACAAAATCCACCCACAGTAGGTCACAGGGAGACTGCAAGCATACATTGTAATTAGCAGTTTTCAGAAAACGGTACCAAAGACTGGTGATTCAGTGAGAAGCAAAATACCTAATATTCATTGCCATTCTGTGTTTCCATGGTTAATATTCAAATAAAATGGTAAAGAAACAAGTTTGTCAATTTAAATTTCATCCTAATATGGCATTTGTCATACAGTTGCTTCAGTCGTAATCGTAAAAAATATGTTTTGTAATTAGCTCCCTCATGTTATTAACATCGTCAAAATATATAAAAAGAGATGTTTCATTTCATTGTCATTTCGCATTAACACAATAGTCTTAGAAAATAAATTTGCCACAAAACACATTAACGAGTAACTGTGAAGTGATACATCTTCATATAACATGACATTATCGGCTGTAGAAATAAAACACATTGGTAAGCTGTCTTGCTCAGATTCCCCGTTCACTTCCCTACCTTCCCCTCACACCTCCTGTCCCTTCCACATGTCCTCGTGACCTTGCTGGTTGCTCACTGCTGTGGCCTGACCACAGACCAGTTCACATGAGCAGACAGGTGAACTGGCCTCCTCTAATATGCTATTTCAATTTTCTGATGGAGATAAAATGTCAAGGGAGATTTGGGCTGCAGTTATAGTGGAGCTGCACGGTGCTGGTGAAACAAACCAGCGCTGCTCAGTGCACCGATTAGAGTGGTGCTGAGCGAATCAAACATGTTTGTAAGAGTTGTAAGAGTGGCGAATAGAAGGGTCGAGTGACTCCAGTTGCGTTCGGGCAATGTCGGCAGCATTCAGCTGTTGCTGGCGCTAGTTTCTTTTGTTGTACTGCTGAGAAATGGCATCATCAAAGACTTGATAGCAGTTGCTTTTACTCGGCGTCCTTAATCAAACTAGTGAAACAAGTATCATCACAACTGACTCGTGTCTGACAAGTTATCTGATGAGATGGCAGCAATATTATTACATGTGCAGAATACACTTCCTTAATCTCATTTCTTTCACTGTCTTAAAGTGATAGGCGACAGTAAATTCGAAGTAGTATGGCTGACAAACACATGAAAATTGTGGTTTATTATGTGAGAAAAAGTTTTCAAAAATGTCTCATTTGGACAACTTCATTTGAAGCTCTGTTAAAGTTTCGTCCTGACTGATAAGTGTCTTGTATAGAATGCTCGATTTATACTGTATGTTGCTCATCGACACTCAGGGATCCTTCTAGGGCAGTGGTTCCCTACCTGGTGGTTACTACCCCCTGAGGGGTGAAATGAAAATTTCTAAGAGGTAAAAAGAGGGTTCAGCAGCATTTGGGTCTCTAAACTGAACTAGTTACGAAAGATCATCACTATTTCGTAATACTGATTATATACATAACCAATAATTACATTTTTACTTCAAATGTTAGCATTAACGCATGAGACAATGTGGTGACGGTTACAGCTTGTAAAATGAATGTATGAACTGCATCTTCCTTGTTCTGCATATAGTCCACCTACTGCACATATACTCTGCATCATCCATCTGTGACTTACATTGACACAGCTGGCCGGTGTGGCTGTGCGGTTCTAGGCGCTTCAGTCTGGAACCGCGTGACCACTACGGTCGCAGGTTTGATCCTGCCTTGGGTATGGATGTGTGTGATGTCCTTAGGTTAGTCAGGTTTAAGTAGTTCTAAGGTCTAGGGGACTGATGACCACAGATGTTAAGCCCCATAGTGCTCAGAGCCATTTGAACCATTTTTGAACATTGACACATATATACTTGTATACAGCGTTTGTATCTCGCAGCGAGCGCTCGCCTGGGGGAGATTAGTGGTGGCTGGGAGGGGGGGGGGGGGTGTCCGGCCGAAAACGCGTGGCATGCCAGTTCAACGCCACCTAGGTGACATTGGCCATTCGCCTGCGGGCTTCTGTCTCGGCGGCATCGTGCGTTGATTGGACATGTCGCAAAGTCGTCGGTCGTGGCGCAAAATGCAGCAAACGATCGAGCAACGTTACGCCATCACGTTTTGTGTGAAACTAGGAAAATCGGGTACGGAATCGCTGGATATGTATTGACAAGCCTACAGCGATCATTGCCTGTCAAAAACCCCGGTTTTCAGGTGCGTGAAGAGCTTTAAAGAGGGCTGGTATAGCGTCGAGGGCGAGAACCGCTCCGGACGCCCGTCAACCAGCAAAACTGATGAAAACATCGACGTGTTTGCGTTTTATTCAACACTGACTGTGGGATGAGTGTCAGGATGATAGCAGACGACCTCGTACTTGATAAAACAACAGTGCACAACATCACCATCAAAGAACTGTCGATAAGGAAGATCTGCGCCAAGATGCTCCTGAAGATTTTGTCAGACATTCAAAAGCAAGCACGTGTGGATGCCTACCAAGACAATCTCCAGAGCCTTGAAGCTGATCCAGAGTTTTTAGTTATTGTCACCAGAGACGGAACCAGTAAGACCCAGAGACAAAGCTCACAAGTGCCGAATGGCACACTGCAGCATCCCCACGTCCAAAATGGCTCGAATGAGCAAATCAAAGGTGAAAGCCATGCTGATTGTGTTTTTCAATGTCAGGGGCATGGTTCTTCATGAGTTCGTTCCCCAAGGCCAAACTGTCAATGGTGCTTTTTATTGTGAAGTGCTCAAGAGCCAAAAGCCAGGGTCCATCATGTGAGGCCAGGCATCGCCTATGATTGGAAGCTGCATTGTGACAATGCGCCAATTCACACCTGCTTCATGGTGGCCAGCTACCTGGCCAAGAAAGGGATTCCAACAAATCCCCAGGCCCCCAACAGTTCCGATGTGGTTCTGCCAGACTTCCCCCCCCCCCTCCCCAAACTAAAAACACCCCTGAAAGGACACCGTCATGGGACTGTGGAGGAGGTCCAAGCTGCCCCGACGAGGACTTTGAAGGCTATCACAGCATTTGTGGCAGAGTTTGAAGTGTGGAAATCTCGCATGCAGTTGGTTGTTGATTCTCAAGGGTCATACATTGAAGAGAGAGTACTAAGTGGTTGTAGCGATATCTGCAATAAATTTTGATTCACAACTTCAGTCTTATTACTTTTTATACAAACCCTGTATCTCATGAAAATTCCTTCTCTGAGTTGTATGTTGTTCCCACAATGCACCAGAAACTGCTTCATTATTCACTTCGCTACAATACACAATCTAATGGAGTACATAGTTGTAATTATGTTATGGCTACTACACTACTGTGCAACAGTGGTCACACACAAAGCATTGGCAACTTGAAGTCTTCCAATTTCTATCATTTCAGAGGTAAGGATTCCAGGAATCTAGTGGTACACAAGCAGCAGGTATAATGTACGCCCTTAGACTTGCTTGATTTTAAAATGTGGATGCAGGGTGTGAATAAAGCAATGTCGCTAGGGAGAGGAGTGGTGCAGACGAAGCACGTTAGGTAATGAGTATCTACCATCAATGTGGATAATCAGCTTTCTTTTCTGAGGAAGAGTTGTAGGCAGCACTCACAATGCACTGAGAATTACTTCATCTTTCCATACAAATAAATATAATGCACCAGTATCAATTGTCTCATTGGCTCATATTTCGTGATTTACAAAGACATCTACGAAAACTAAAAATCATTTATCTTGCGCCATTTAAAAAATAAGAGTTCAAAGAAAATTCTAATGTTTAGTTAGGTGCTAATGTTATTTATGATGGGGGAGGGGGTAGGCACTAGTCAATATTGATTGCATTCAGGGGTAATGGTCTCAGAAAGGTTGGCAACCACTGTTCTAGGTCAATGACAGTGTTGTGGAGAGCATGTATGTTTCACAATATCATCAGCAAATCCTGGTGATATTTGTAATGACTTCTAAAATATGCTCCAACTAGCGCTCATTATTCTAAAAGCACATTCAATTTATCACCGTGGTCTGGAAAAGCATTTGTTGAAATATTCTTTCCCTGGATCTGAAATGTATCAACTGTAAGAGTTAGTAAAATATCTCAGCAAAAGGCAATATACCTGATGTCTATGAGAGTCTGATGGTATATAAGTTCCCCTTCTTGCATCAAGCAAAACACTAGAAGAATGAAATCTACCCTGTTCCCTTTCCTTCCCATGTCACCCAACATCGATTATGACGAATTTGCTGTGAGGATCTGCAACTGCTTGTAGGATAATTGAATGAAAATGGCTGTCAGCATCATCGACTGCATTTCGAAAGTTCTATATGTCGTATAAATCATTTACAGTATTTAGAAAATCATCTTCAAAAGGCACTTGTCTTGTGACTGGAGACAATCCCTCAACACTTTGGTAGCTGACTCCAAGCTGTTACAACGGTTATCAATCCTATGGTGAATGTCAGAACCATGTCTCCAAAACTCCTTGTGGTTTCTAAGAACCTGTAACAATTCTCATTTCACCATCCGTCAATGAGCCTTAGAAATTATATTATTCCATTGAAATAGTGGAATATCACAGCATCAGTAGTGTCCTGCTTGACACAGTCACCCCATTGAAATATCTGTGCTTGACACTGCAAAGCGATATGAAATGGAAAGAGCATGTGACGATTGTGGTATGAAAGGCGAATGGTCGGCTTTGGCTCATTGGGAGACTTTTAGAAAAGTGTGGTTCATCCGTAAACGAGACTGCATATGGGACGCTAGTGCGACCTATTCTTGATTATTTGGGATCCATGAAGTTAGATTAAAGGAAGACATTGACGCAGTTCAGAGGCGAGCTGCTAGATCTGTTAGTGGTATGCTTGAGCAACATGAAAGTGTTACAGGGATGCTTCAGGGACTCAAATGGGAATCCCTGAAGAGAAGGTGATGTTTTTTTCGAAGAACACTATTGAAATAATTTAAAGAACCAGCATTTGATTCTGACTGCAAAATGATTCCGTTGCCTCCAACATTGATTGCGTGTAAGGACCTCGAAGATAAGATACGAGAAATTAGGGCTTACACAGAGGCATATATATAGTTCTTTTTCCCTCGTTCTATTTGTGAGTGGAATGGGAAACGAAATGGCTGTACAGTGGATTGCGGAGTACCGATGTAGAAGCAGACGTAGAAAAAAATCTGTAGTAACTTGTATATTGTGCTAGATAAGGAAGTAATGTACAGTAACCATATGGCAACAGTCTCCCCTATGTATGCTACCATTTGCCATCATCTTGTTTTAAGATCTCAAACCATTCTTGAGATACAAGGGCGTTATGAATATTTCATTCTCACTTCATCGTCAGGGCATGGTAGCGGAACGGTGTGCGCTATATAGGGTCCATTTTCTCGAGAACGGAGTGACTTACAGACCCCATCCCAAATTTAAATAATACACTCCTGGAAATGGAAAAAAGAACACATTGACACTGGTGTGTCAGACCCACCATACTTGCTCCGGACACTGCGAGAGGGCTGTACAAGCAATGATCACACGCACGGCACAGTGGACACACCAGGAACCGCGGTGTTGGCCGTCGAATGGCGCTAGCTGCGCAGCATTTGTGCACCGCCGCCGTCAGTGTCAGCCAGTTTGCCGTGGCATACGGAGCTCCATCGCAGTCTTTAACACTGGTAGCATGCCGCGACAGCGTGGATGTGAACCGTATGTGCAGTTGACGGACTTTGAGCGAGGGCGTATAGTGGGCATGCGGGAGGCCGGGTGGACGTACCGCCGAATTGCTCAACACGTGGGGCGTGAGGTCTCCACAGTATATCGATGTTGTCGCCAGTGGTCGGTGGAAGGTGCACGTGCCCGTCGACCTGGACCGGACCGCAGCGACACACGGATGCACGCCAAGACCGTAGGATCCTACGCAGTGCCGTAGGGGACCGCACCGCCACTTCCCAGCAAATTAGGGACACTGTTGCTCCTGGGGTATTGGCGAGGACCATTCGCAACCGTCTCCATGAAGCTGGGCTACGGTCCCGCACACCGTTAGGCCGTCTTCCGCTCACGCCCCAACATCGTGCAGCCCGCCTCCAGTGGTGTCGCGACAGGTGTGAATGGAGGGACGAATGGAGACGTGTCGTCTTCAGCGATGAGAGTCGATTCTGCCTTGGTGCCAATGATGGTCGTATGCGTGTTTGGCACCGTGCAGGTGAGCGCCACAATCAGGACTGCATACGACCGAGGCACACAGGGCCAACACCCGGCATCATGGTGTGGGGAGCGATCTCCTACACTGGCCGTACACCACTGGTGATCGTCGAGGGGACACTGAATAGTGCACGGTACATCCAAACCGTCATCAAACCCATCATTCTACCATTCCTAGACCGGCAAGGGAACTTGCTGTTCCAACAGGACAATGCACGTCCGCATGTATCCCGTGCCACCCAACGTGCTCTAGAAGATGTAAGTCAACTACCCTGGCCAGCAAGATCTCCGGATCTGTCCCCCATTGAGCATGTTTGGGACTGGATGAAGCGTCGTCTCACGCGGTCTGCACGTCCAGCACGAACGCTGGTCCAACTGAGGCGCCAGGTGGAAATGGCATGGCAAGCCGTTCCACAGGACTACATCCAGCATCTCTACAATCGTCTCCATGGGAGAATAGCAGCCTGCATTGCTGCGAAAGGTGGATATACACTGTACTAGTGCCGACATTGTGCATGCTCTGTTGCCTGTGTCTATGTGCCTGTGGTCCTGTCAGTGTGATCATGTGATGTATCTGACCCCAGGAATGTGTCAATAAAGTTTCCCCTTCCTGGGACAATGAATTCACGGTGTTCTTATTTCAATTTCCAGGAGTGTATTTGAATATGCACTACTGTCCATTAAAATTGCTACACCACGAAGATGACGTGCTACAGATGCGAAATTTAACCGACAGGAAGAAGATGGTGTGATATGCAAACGATTAGCTTTTCAGAGCATTCACACAAGGTTGGCACTGGTGGCGACACCTACAGCGTGCTGACATGAGGAAAGTATCCAACCGATTTCTCATACACAAAACAGCAGTTGACCGGCGTTGCCTGGTGTAACGTTGTTGTGATGGCTCATGTAAGGAAGAGAAATGCATACCATCACGTTTCCGACTTTGATAAAGGTCAGATTGTAGCCTATTGCGATTGTGATTTATCGTATCGCGACATTGCTGCTCGCGTTGGTCAAGATCCGATGACTGTTAGCAGAATATGGAATTGGTGGGTTCAGGAGGGTAATACGGAACGCCGTGCTGGATCCCAATGGCCTCGTATCACTAGCAGTCGAGATGACAGGCATATTATCCGCATGGCTGTAACGGATTGTGCAGCCACGTCTCGATCCCTGAGTCAACACATGGGCACATTTGCAAGACAACAACCATCTGCATGAATAGTTCGACAGCATGGACTATCAGCTCGGATACCATAGCTGCAGTTACCCTTGACGCTGCATCACAGACAGGAGCACCTGCGATGGTGTACTCAATGACGAACCTGGATGCACGAATGGCAAAACGTCATTTTTTCGGATGAATCCAGGTTCAGTTTACAGAATCATGATAGTAGCATCCGTGTTTGGCGACATCGCGCTGAACGCACATTGGAAGCTTGTATTCGTCATCGCCATACTGGCATATCACCCGGCGAGATGGTATGGGGTGCCATTGGTTACACGTCTCGGTCACCTCTTGTTCTCATTGACGGCACTTTGAACAGTAGACGTTACATTTCAAATGTATTACGACCAATAGCTCTACCCTTCATTCGATCCCTGCAAAACCCTACATTTCAGCAGGATAATGCTCCACCGCATGTTGCTGATCCTGTACGGGCCTTTCTGGATACAGAAAATGTTCGACTGCTGCGCTGGCCAGCTCGTTCTCCAGATCTCTCACCAACTGAAAAGGCCTGGTCAATGGTGGCCGAGCAACTGGCTAGTCACAATCGCCAGTCACTACTCTTGATGAACTGTGGTATCGTGTTGAAGCTACATGGGCAGCTGTACCTGTACGCGCCATCCAGGCTCTGTTTGACTGAATGCCCAGGCGTATCAAGGCCGTTATTACGGCCAGAGGTGGTTGTTCTGGGTACTGATTTCTCAGGATCTATGCAACCAAAATACGTGAAAATGTAATCACATGTCAGTTCTAGTATAATATATTTGTCCAATGCATACCCGTTTATCATGTGCATTTCTTCTAGGTGTAGCAATTTTAATGGCCAGTAGTGTAATTACATTTGATACGCAGCAGCATATGACCTAATGTGCTTTAAATGCAAATTCATAGCTACCTTTATTTTCCATTGCAGACTACTCGATTTTCTTTCAGTAGCTTTCTTAATTTGAGCATGTCTGCTGCCGCGCCGCAGAGCTGCGGCAGCCGCCTGACGAGCAGCTCCGCTTTGTTGCATAGCGCCTCTCCCCTAGAATGCGGAACCTACAGAGGAGAAGGCATAATCCACACTCGCTCCCAATAGAAGTGGGTCGAGAGCAATTTTCGAGGCCTGTGGGGATGAAGGTGGCAGTGTCCGTTCTGTAGAATTGACGAACACCTCTCTATCCTGTGGTCCACCAGAGAAGTATTCTCCAAGGAGGCATCATGGGATGGAGGGGTGATGACCACCTCATCCGGTGGCTGAGAAGAGAGAAAGATAACAGACATTCAAGGCTAGTGTTAAGACAAGAGTGAGCCGTACATCAATTTTTGAAACAACTGATTCACAAAATTCACACAGATAGTATTGCATGCACTGGTTATATACTCTCTGTAGAATGATTACTTCTTTGGCTTTGAATTATGTTGTAATGATTTCCTACAGATCAAACTATTCCAAAAATTCTAAAAGGCCCAAAATATCCCTGAATAAGCCGCTGTCACCTACCACAGCTACACTATGTGATGAAAAGTATCCGGACATCCCCAAAAGCAATAGCTTTTCATATTAGGTGCATTGTGCTGCCATCTGCTGCCAGGTACTCCATATCGGCGATCTCAGTAGTTATTAGACATAGTGAGAGAGCAGAATAGGGCGCTCGGCGGAACACACGGACTTCGAACTTGGTCAGGTGATTGGGTGTCACTGTCATAAGTTTTTATGCGAGATTTCCACACTCCTAAACATTCCTAGGTCCACTGTTTCCGATGTGATAGTGTACAGGCCGACCCCGTCTATTGACTGATAGAGATCGCCGACAGTTGAAGAGCGTTGTAATGTGTAATAGGCAGACAACTATCCAGACCATCACACAGGAATTCCAAACTGCATTGAAAGTACTATGACAGTTAGGCGCGAGGTGGGAAAACTCGGATTTTATGTTCATAAGCCACACATCACGCCAGTAAATGCCAAACGATGCCTCGCTTGGTGTAAGGAACGCAAACACTGGACGATTGAACAGAGGAAAAACATCGTATGGAATAACGAATCAATGTACACAATGTGGCGATCCGATGGCGTGGTGTGGGTATGGCGAATGCCCGGTGAACTATCATCTGCCAGCATGTGTACTGCCAACAGTAAAATTCGGAGGTTCTGGTGTTACGGTGTTGTCGTGTTTTTCATGGAGGAGGCTTGCACCCCTTGTTGTTTTGCGTGGCACTATCACAGCACGGGCCTACATCGATTATTTAAGCACCTTCTTTCTTTCCACTGTTGAAGAGCAGTTTGGGGATGGTGATTGCATCTTCCAACACGATCGAGCACCTGTTCATAATGCACGTCCTGTGACGGAGTGGTTACACGACAATAACATCCCTGTAATGGACTGGCCTGCACAGGTCCTGACCTGAATCCTATAGAACACGTTTGGGACGTTTTGGAACGCTGACTTCATGCCAGGTCTCACTGACCGACATCAATACCTCTACTCAGTGCAGTACTCCGTGAAGAATAGGCTGCCATTCCGCAAGAAACATTCCAGCACCTGATTGAACGTATGCTAGCGAGAGTGGAAGCGGTCATCAAGGCTAATGGTGGGCCAACATCATATTGAATTCCAGCTTTACCGACGGAGGGCACCACGAACTTTTAAGTCATTTCAGCCTGGTGTCCGGATACTTTTGATCAAATAGCGTAAATCTCTTTCGCCAGTTAAAAAAATCTCACTATTGTGTGATGCATACCCTGGTCCAATACTGCTCTTTTCTTTGAGTGTTTCGGTCTGTTTAGCGCATTTTCTAATTTGCACCTTTCACAGCATGACGTTATGTGATTGGCGCTACTTTCAAGTTCACTCAATGTTGATTTTAGCGTTTCCCAGCCTCTCGATAATCTCCAGCCGTTGTTCTTAGATGCAAATCAGACTTACAAGGACACCACCCGGCAATCGCATTTTTTTACATTTATGGTACGTGAATTTCAGTACTCAAATATCAATTTCCCACGACAGTTCAACGCAACTCTAAAAAATTCTCGAGGAAATCGACTTTGACGTTTACTGAGGAACTTTAATGTACTAAAGTTGAGGCGTTTCCCAACAGCCCATTTGGCTCACTCTGTGGCATTGGATTTTTGCAATTGGATAATCAGTGGGAATCTGGTTTGAATCTAGTTATGGTGTTCATTTTTTCGTTCGGTTCGAATACCTACATCATAAAAATCACCACATATGTTCTCATTAATATCTAATCATCGTTTCTATGAAAAATGTATGGCTTCTTGTTTCCAGTTACACATCACAGGCAAAATTTCGGTTTTCACTGCAAATATAAATTCTTAATTACAGATATTTATAAAAGAATGTTTAAATTACAAAGAAAACATTGCAATTTATTAACAATCCTTAAAAATATCAATAATTAAGAATTTATACTTGCAATGAAAACTGTAATTGTGTTTGTTATATGTAATTAGTAATTCGAAATGGGACGTATGTTTTTTATAAAAATTGGTGATTAGATGTGCTAAATAGCATATAGTTGATGAATTCTATATTTAAATGTTGTAGGTATTTGAACTGAACAAAAAAACCACTAGCGCGATTCAAACCAGCTTTACATCGATTACCCTTTCACCATCGTCCGACACTACCAAATAATTCCTGTGGCCCATCATGAAAATCGTCTCAATTTTATTGGATGAAATTCCTTGGAATAACTTACTTCAAAGTCGATTTTCTCGAGAATTGTTGAGAGTTGCATTGAAGTACTTTGGGAAATTGATACCTGAGTTCTGAACTTTATGGACCATAAATACAAGAAATTTTAAAAAATCCGGTTGCTGGTTGGTCTCCTTTATAGATACAATATTTTAGATACAACCGTGCGTTGCAAAAGCAGTTGACAAGCAAATTGGTACAATGCTCGTTTTTCTCCGCTGCAAACAAAACAGTCTCTTTTGAAATTTCTCCATTCTGTAAGATGCGCTCAAACACAATTGAAAGTAAAGGTTGAATACTTTTTTGGTCTTGTAGCAGTCTTTTCGGTGTTTGCTCAGGTCCACTCCTAACAACATTTTTTAACTCTAAACTGCAGAAACATTTTTTTTCGCTCCACAGACAAATATCGAAATTTAGAAGCATCTCGTTCCTTATCGATCTAGCTGTTAAACATGTTCAGTTTCTGGAACGATTTCGTGGCTGTCAGTGTTACTTGCTCTGATACTATCACCTTTTTGTGTATAGTCTCTCTTGATCGACCTGATCCCATCTCTGCGCCGCTTATGCTACAGCTGCTTCTAAATAACGTCTTTCTAGCATATCAATATCTGAAAAAATTTCAAAACTGGCACTTATTTTTGTACGTTAGGATCGTTCTTAAATGCCTACACGACAACAACCTTAATCAGTTACAATTAGAACTGTCTAACTAACAATGTACTTTGTCTCTGAGAATCCTGATCCTACTCACTACCGTTAATACCTTCTGACTGCCCCAACACTGCTGGTTTAGCAAGTTGCACAAAGGAAACAGTGTCTGTCCTTTCACAGTATTGTAGTTTTCAGCTTTATGCTTTTGTTTTTGACGAATTGACGAAGCACTGCAACATTTCTTCCATTCATGTAATTCGTTTCCATTATAACGAAACTTAAAACTGTTGGTGCAGTGAAACAAAAACGTAACATGCTACGCAACTACAAAATAACAAGAGAGCGTGCAACAGACCGTTCAGCTCGACTGACTTCTGAACAGTACTTGCAAGTAATGACAATACACAATACAAAACAAACTTTTGCATGTTACACTCGTACGAATTTAGTGCTATAATTTCACTCGTGTCTAGGGACAGCAAATCTTAGTACCGATCGGGTGTTCTCGATTGGCCTCGGCTCTGCAGCTTATACTGCTTTCTGGTGATTGCGAAAGCTTACGGTACCCAACCTTGAGCAGTCTTATGGGTACTATTCATATGTTTTGGTTATAATGCGTTTGTTTACATTAATACAGCTCTCATTTGAAAAATGTAAAAATATAAGTGCAATTTGTGCTCCGCAACATGTGGCACTAACTTTTGTTCAGGATACAGCCACCACAATCAAAATTTCCGTTAAAACTAACCTTTCTAGCAGAATGCGGTGCCTGATCTGACACGTCTTGTTTGTTTTCGTTTGCAGAAGAAACAGCATTAATGTGTGTTACATAAAGTATGTATTTTCGATTTATAAGGGGGAAGCACTTTTTTAGCTGAGCGTCGTATACGACACAGCCTTGTGACATGTTTCCTGATTTTCACCTTGTGGCAAGAAAACTACTTATTATTGGGCATTACTTTTTTCTTTACTACAGGAGAGTGAAAATCAGCTGAGGAGTAAAGAAAACTATTTAACCTGCAAATCCTAACTAAGATTACATTTCAACAACATTCTCCCTGACTTTTAATCTCAAACGCCTCAGACCTTCCTGTCATAGCATATATTACGCTTCTCGTAAGTGGAATTTACACCAGCTCCGTACCTACGATACGTCCGAAGCGAACAGAGGCAAAAACTTGATAGTGGCGTTTGATACATAAAACATGTATGTTCGAGGAAATGTAAGACATGTTATTTGGTGTAAAGTGTGTCAAAGCGCAGTGCAACGAATCTTCCTTCACACAGAATTCTTCTGTCGCGCGTCACTGTACTTCGCACTGTGGAATTCGATTTTGTAATGGAAGCCATCAAACCTATATTCAGTGCAGTGGAAATTAAAATGTTCTGTGGTGCGTCTCCTGCTCCCAGTCGGCTGGTTTGACATCCTAGCCCCCCTTAAAAAAACTCAGTAGGTGGGATTATTTGTGACAACTCTTCAGAAAATTTACACTCTATGTTGCCTATTACGTAATAACGTTCTCCTTTGTGTGACATAAAATGAAATGTAGGGAACATAAAAGCAGTAAAGACAAGAGACAAACAAGACAGTACACATTTCTTCAATCCTTAGGTCCCAGCGTTTTCTCCTCTCTAATCTTGCTGCAGCTTTACACGGCGTGCTTTCCTTTCTGCGAAAGAAACTATCACCTCATCAAAGTTTTCGCTACATGAAAACTGAATATGTCCTTGTCTAATGCTGAAAAACCTATTAATACGGAAGTACCCAAGAGTGGTGTGGTATCTCGATTTGACTACGTCTATTTTGTCACTGTCCGTTAGATAAAACGAAATAGGCCTTTCTAATATTGCAGCAATTGTAACACGCCAAACAAGCGAGACTGTTTCGGCACAAATGGTCATTTTTGTCTACCTCGTTTACATAAATAACTACCAATATTAAATGCCTATTGGGCCTACTATAAGCAAAAAGTTTTATGTTAGGAAATAGTTCCACATTTCATTCATACGCTCCAGTTTCTCAAGCATGAGATCGAAAAGTAGTCGTACTAAATTTTTATATGAATTTGGAATCGTCATGTTCCTCCATGTAATTTGTGTGATGTCCCCGTTTCTTCTCCTTCCTCGTTCCAACAAACAAGCTTGTCGTCACTAATCCTGTAACTGCTTCTGCTGGTGTCAAAACTTGTTCTCTGGTTAACTTCACTAACCCTGCCAGGATCACCAGTTTAGTTAACCCGCGTTTATTCTCCGGGTAGGCGTTATTACTCGTTCGTACAACGCGTTTTCCGCGCTATTCCGACAATTGAACTTAAGCGGCTGCTAACAGGGGACTTTACACCTGGTCGTTAACAGTGTAGTAATCTAGCAAAATTTTCTGTTAAAATTTAATTTTCTGGGATACACCTAGAAGATAACATGTAATCTACCCTACCAGTTAGTCGTTTATTTCCATTCTGGTAGTCTGAATCTATGGATTTCGCTAATAATTGTAACAACGCTGATCATTCGCACACTCAATCAATCACCTAAACAAACAGCGATTGGTATTCACCTATGTGAGTTTATTCTGCTCAGCTCTTATAGCCCAGTCCCCTTTTATCTGTGGAAATTTTTTTTTATTTTATTTCTAGACACGACTGGGATTCCCCTTGCAGAGACATCGCGTACATTATGCGCGCATTCAAAAATTAATTTTTGTTTCATCCAGAAATGAACATAGAATGTGTTCAAAAATGTTCAAAAACCCACAAGGATGCGTTTCAAAATCATATGAATTATCGATAGACCAAAGAGCTCTGGATGCTAGGCGTTTTGCGAAACAAGAATTTTTCGTCAAGAATATGAATTTGGCGCCCCCTGAAATTGTCGTCCGGTACAGATACCCCGGTTTGCCCCAGCCTCCCCCCCCCCTCCCGCCGCCCCATCACCGCCCCCACCATGCATAGCTCCGGGCCTGATGTACGCCAAATTCCATCAAAATCGAAACTGACGAAATAATAAATTTATTTATTTCAACAACCTGATGTAAAATGTGTCAGTTGATGTATGTGCAATTTACATATCTCATTTCTGAGACATAGTCTACATAAGTTAACAAATCGTATCAAATGTCATTTACTTTATTATGGTTCTCACCATAAAAAATGTGCTTTGAAAATATGCTTTATTTTTTAACTAATTTTGATTAGCAGTGACAATTTTCGTTTGCTTTTCATTTGTCAGCAAAAGAACTAATGGCAACCAGACGGCACAGGGAGCTTTTATTCTAAACTCTTACTGTTGTGGGGTGCTAAAGTAGTCTTAAAATCAGTAGTCCTGAATTCGTCTGCACATTTCGCACTTTAACAACAATTTCTTCATTCGACACACATTTAGCAAGAAAATTTTCTAGGTCAATACTACCAAAACTTAGCGCTATAAAACAGTTTGCCCAGTTTTCAAAATATTTCATTCACAAACAAAAACTAAATAAACACTGGTATAGCATAGATGCTTGTAATCTAACTAGCTTGTATCACAAAGTGAGTCAGCTGTTTCTGATTCTCCACTCAAGTGCAGTACATCAATAAATACTTCTGCACCTCCAGGATTGTAAGATATAGTTACAAGAATCTTTGCATTATTGGCAGATTTAATCCGCTGAAAGGAACTTTACGCAAAAATAGGAGGGACATTTCATAAATAATGCACAGGTTGGTATTACTGTGGACTATTTGATGCAACAACAATGAAAACTACGTCAGATGTAGTTGGCAGCTTGAGGAAGAAACACGTGTTGTTCTTTTTTCGCTGTGTAATCTAACATAAAATGGGCGAGAAACAGAAATGGACCTTGCAGGGGTCTAGGGTACTGTGAGTGTTGAAGACCAGAGGTTGTACATCAAGATCGAAACTTTACGAAGCAAAAACCTGACAGAAGTCCACAGTGGGTTATGTGATGCTTGTGGTGAGTTTACAGTGGACCGTAGTACAGCACAGTTTCACGTTGGGTTAATTGTTTTTATGGGGGTCGTATGAGCATAGACGATAAGCCAAGAGCCAGAAGGCAAAAAACATCAACAGATGAAGAAACTGTGAAACTCGTGGCAGATGCTTCTGGAGAAGATCGCAGCGTGGCTGGTGAAGAACTCTCTGAAGCCATATTCCACTTAAGACTCTCTCACGATGATTCCTTGGTGGTCATAAGCAAACCTCATCATTTGATTGAGCTTTAACTGAGATCTTCAAAATTTTTTTGGGCATGGAGAATCTGAAGCTCTGTGATTTCAACTCCGGTCCAAAGTCTCTAATCCACGTTTTATCAATAGCGACAATTCGATACAAGAATCCTTGACCTTCACGTTGAATCGTTGTTTGAGCAAGGTTGCGTTTCTGCTTCTCTTCAGCAGTCAAAAAACAGTGAGGGACCCATCTTGCAGAAATTTTCCTCTTCCTCAAATCATTTGTCAGAACACAGAATACTGATGTTGGTGGAATTTCGTGTATTTTAGAAAACTCATAAATGCAATAAATAAACAAAATAATCTTACAAATATATTTTATGCAGCAGGATGATAAGATAAAAAGTAACAAACATGAAGGGGTTCATTACATTTTAGGCACATAGTGGTAGTCTTTATATGGGAATTTCGACATGTCAGCTGCTGCTTCTTTTTTTCTCGCCTGTTGGTAATTCAACAACGTAATGTTCTCTTCTATCAAATCGAGACTCTTGTTTTGCCCTCATTAGGATGCCCTCTGTTGGTTGGCACAATTTTGTTACTTTCAAGTATTGCAGTGATAATATGACGACGAAATGTCACATGATCTATTGCTTCTTCATTGTGATTGTAAAGATCGCCCCAGTATTTTCCCTGACCTCTCGGATGTGTGGTCCCCATGTTAGATGTCTATTGAAGGTCATGCCTAGGTACTTCCCAGTTCACGACCATGCCTTTCATGATGCAGATCAGTGCTAAGTATGCTGGTACCTTTTTTTTTTTTTTTTTTGTTATGATTAAAACTTGGCTCTTCTCTGCATTCATTCTGAGCCACCACTTGGTGGCCCAAGCTCCAAGCGTGTCACAAGCTTGCTGCAGGCAAAGTCTTACTACATGTACACCTAGGTTGTGCACTAACAACACAGTGTCATTGGCGTATAATGCGAGAACAATTCTCTAGGTTTTCGGAGTGTTGGCGGTATATAGAGCGTATAGCAGGGGTCGGAGTACAGACTCCTGTGGTACCCCCACTATCATTTTTCATACTGTCGAGATGCCTCCATTGGTTCTGACATGAAGTGTTCTGTTACTTGGGTACGATTTGAGGAGGGACGCTTGTGACACTGGCACCCCTGGTCGAGAAACTTGAACAAGAGGCTGTTATGCCACACGCCATTGAAGGCCTTCGACACTTCTTATAGTACTCCAAGGTACTCACAATGGTCTAGTGTCCCCATGCCCTGCTCACCTAGCCTGAGTAATTATTCTCTCGTGGAGTGTCCCCTCCAGAAACTAAACAGCTCATCTGGTAAGAGGCACTCATTCACAATTTGTCTTCACAGCCGTTTGGCATATAAACTTTCGAACACTTTTGAAAGCGATGGCAGAAGTCTTATTGGCCTATAATTGCTCGATCTGGGATCTTTACCAGGTCTTGAGATGGCTACCACCTCTGCATGTTTCCACTTGGAGGGGAATGTACCAGTCCTCAAGATGATGTTAAAAACCGCAGTTAAGGTGTGGACTGCTTCTGGTGACAATTGTTTGACGTTCTTATTTTATGTCTTATCTACTCCCCCCCCCCCCCCTCCCCCCTTAACATAAGAGAGTTGAGATGTGATAGACGATTCTCGGCCTCATCTTGTGATATTCCCGGCTGTGTCCACCAGTATTTTATTTTCCTAGAAGCACACCCTGATGCAGCTTGATACACATGAAGTAGCATATGGTATAAAAGGGGAGTCAGGTACAACTGACAGATGGTACAGTGTGTACCAGTCTCGTTGGAGCGTCTACCAATTGTACTGAACTTGTTTCTGATTGGTTGGCATGTTCGGGTGCTAAGCGCCAAGTGTGTGCATGGTCCACTGCTACGAAAAAAAAAAAACACTTCAGGGAGCAGTTAGCAGAGCAGCTTACAGCAGGTGAGATGGATGACATGGAAGATACAGTGGTAGATGAGGAAAGTGTACAAAATCAAATGGATGATAGCTATTTACCAGAATCATGTGATGTATAAACTGAAGTTTTCCAAGAAAACATAATTTCAGATAGTAGCAACAGTGAAATTGGAGAGGTGGATTCTGATGTATATGACATGAATGTTAATGATAAGTTAAATAAGGCTAATGGTGACACCATAGGTGATGACTCTGACGCTGCCATTGCTAATGAATCAACAAGCAGAACAAGTAGATTAAGCCATAGAACAACATCAGCTGATACATTGCCTACACAAGATAATAATAAAAGTATGATGGAAATATTAATGGAGTTAGTATCTGGAAAAAACAAATTAAAAAAAAAAAAATGCTAGACGAAAAGATAGAATAGGGCAAAAAGAATTGACAATAGAATCGGGCGAAAAGAATTGACAAAGAATTCAAATTAATTTTTAAAAAATGTTCAAATGTGTGTGAAATCTTATGGGACTTAACTACTAAGGTCATCAGTCCCTAAGCTTACACACTACTTAATCTAAATTATCGTAAGGACAAACACACACATCCATGCCCGAGGGAGGACTCGAACCTCCGCTGGGACGAGCTGCGCAGTCTATGACTGCAGAGCCTTAGACCGCAAATTAATTAAAGAACGGGCAAAAATTACTTGCTAATAAAATAGAAGTAACAAATGAGGAGATACCAAAATTTAATCGTAAGTTTGAATATTTAGAGATCATGGTTGATTCTCATGAAACTAGAATAGGGGCTTGTGAGAAAAGAATTGAACATGAGAGTAAAAAATGGGGTCAAAAATTAGGTAAGTGTAAGCAAGAGGTTCATCGTAAGATGGTGCTGAAGTAGTGAAAATAAATCATCTCATGCAAACTCAAGATACTTTTGTATTGCCAGTTAGAGATGAAGCCATTAAAATAAGTAATGATCAGAGTAAAATAAACAAAACTTGCAGACACCCATGAAAAGCAAAACAAACAAGTCGTAGACTTAAATGACGAAAATGCAGTGCTTAGCCGTAAAGTATCACGAACAGAAGCTGTTTGTAATGGTAATACAAATAAAATTCAGGGTCATTTGAGGAAAATAGAACAAAAGGTAGAGAACATACCTCAACTTAGTGATGTGAGTAAAAATATAGATATGGGTATAGATAATATGGAAGTTGCATTAAAACAGGAACTCGAAATGTTGAACATGGGAGTTATATTTGCAACACATTCTCCGTTCTCAAAATTATCCGTGTCAACCTACTGTCCCCACACCCTTCACGTAACAAGTTCTACTCCCACTGTCTTATCACTTCTTTCATATTCTTGTCTCCCAGCCTCCCTGTTTTCTGCCACAATGCACCCTCTTATCTTTCCCCTTGCCCAATCCTTTCCTTTATCCATACAGACATATGACAAAACCATTCAGTACTAGAGGCAGGTAACAAAATATAGAAGAATAACTAAAAGAACTAAACGAGGATAAGAAGAGCATACCGGTTAATATATGGATAACACAGACCGTGTAAAAATAGTGATGCATTAGTATTACAGGGCCTTAGTGATGCATTAGTATTACAGGGCCTGCTAGTCATGTGGAACTGAGGTACAACCACATTAGTATACAGAATAGCACACAGCGGAGAAAAGGCAGCTGCTGTGTGACTGGTGTCATTTAATAAAGGCAAGATGTCCACAATGGGTATGCTATTGTCCATAGGAGCAATCCAGTGGGGGAGCAGCTCTGTCCAGGCTGTAGTAATATCAAACTTACATGCTTAAAAAACTATAATGCACAGAGACAATGTCACAAGAATGGCACAAATGGAACACTTAAGCAGACTATTCTAGCTAATCAAGGCCTGATTGAGGCAAAAATACACAACAGGATCATCAGTATGGCTAAAAAGTAGAGTGACACAGACAATAGGACTGACTTCCCATGTACAACTTCATACAAAATTTATTCTTAACCCCTAGATCATAAACTGTACGGAGGGGAGGAACATAAATTATAGCATTGGAAATTCACTAGTTGCTGTGTGAAAGTTTCAGTGCACATTCAATTTTGTGTGAATGCTTCTTTCTGAGTTTTGCAGATCCACTACAAGAGGTGGTATATCACTGCCTTAATATTTGGTTAAGTGATCAAAATGAACCACAATCTTCCAATCTCAGAGCTTTTAATTTGGGGTCCACAAGTGATGTGATACACAGTATCCGAAATGGTCCATTCCAGGCATGTAAATTTCTTAGTTCTACCTGGTTTTGTTAGTTCTATCTGGTTTCACAGCAGTTTGTCATAACACTACATAATCTTCTACTTTGTATAGCGGGCACCCTAGTGCTCTTTCGACTACAGAGCTGTTGCTTCCATGTTGTGGTTGCACTGTTCTGCTCAACTCTCTTCCAAACAGAATTTAACCTTTTAGCTACTGGAATTTATTCCTGGCAGTAACTTCTAGCTGTTGAATGGGGAGTGCTGTGGTTGATCACTAACAGCCTCAAAGGGACTCAACCGTGTTGTCTCATGTATCCTGGCATTTTTTGGTGAACACTATGACAACCAATCTACTATCGATATAAAACCATCCAGGCCATAGCAACGTCACCTGATGAGGAATTAATGCTAGTCAGACACATACACAGTGCCCATAGTGTCACTGAGCGTGCTGTTTGTGTGTAGAATGGGGAAGGCGCACAATCTGTTTCTTTTTGGCCGAAGGCAGATTGTGATGGCCCGGAGGCTTGGCACAAGCATTTTGGAAAATGCATGTCAGGTGTTCAAGAAATGCAGTGGTGATTCAACACATAGCGAAACCAAGGTGAAACTATGTCCAGATGTCGTGGGGTTGAGCGGCCACCCCTCATTACAGATGACAGATGTCATAGGTTGGGCAGACTGGTAAAACAGGACAGGTGGCGAATTATGGAAGAGCTGATATCAGACGTTAATGCTGGGCAGGGTACAAGTGTGTGTCAACAAGCAGTACACTGAACACAACTATTGATGGGCCTCTGCAGCTGAAAATTCATGCATGTGCCAATGTTAACACCACAACGTAGGCAACTACGTCTGATATGTGCACGTGACCATTGGCACTGGCCATTGGCATAGTGTTGCATAGTTCTGACGTATCCCAATACCTTTTTCATTGTGCTGATGTAAGGGTGTAAATCCATCGACTTTCAGGGGAGCTGTTCCTTCACACCTATATTGCGGGACAGAGACAAGATGGTGGTGGCTTCATTATGCTCTTGGAAACATTCACATCAGTACCTGTGGGTCCAGTGGAGTTCATACGAGGCACCATGATGACCAAGGAGTATCATACACTGGTTGCAGACCACATACACCCCTTCCTGATGATCACGTTTCCTACTGCCAGTGACATTTTTCATCAAGACAATGTGCAACATCACAAGGTCAGGAGTGTGGTGGGGTGGTTCAAGGAACCGAGAGGTGAGTTCCAACTGATGTGCTGGTCCAACAACTTGCCAGATCTGAACCCAATCAAACACATCTGGGATGCGATTGAAAGTGGCGTCAGAGCTCATTGCCCCTCCCATCCCCCCCTTCCCAGAACTTATGAGAATTGGGTGAATTGACTGTGTGTAAATGTGGTGCCAACTCCCTCCAGTGACCTACCAAGGCCTCAATGCTTCCCTGCTATGACGCGCCAAGGGTGGTCATATTGGCTACCAGGTAGGTGGTCATAACATTCTGGCTGATCAGTGGATACATGGCAACAGTCGATACCAGTCTGAGTGTGAGCTGTTCACATAATTAGACAATGTTTCAGCTGTTATGTGAACATGATCAACTATCTCGTTACTCTTAGAGTGAAATGATGTAGTTCTCCAATCTTTTATTTCATGTAGCCAACATACCTATACCATAAGAATGGATATAAAAGACTTTTCTTTGATCTGTTGTTATAGCCTCCGGACATCCAAATGGTTTACTAAATGAGTGACGAATGTGTTCATAACTGAGTGGTCATGTCTTCAATAGGCGAGAGAAATAGTCAATGATAGATAAAACATATCTGTTATTGTGGACCAAAAAAATCGAGTGCTACAATTTCAAAAGGACCTTCTGCCTCAAACAAATTTTGAAGTGGTATATTTAGTCTCTGTCTTTGCATTCTCTTAGCAGATGGTAGGTAATTTTGAATGCATTCTTCGACATCTGTTTTCATTTTGGCCATCAGTAATGGCCGGTGATACACACTTGTGAAGCTAATTTCCCATTATGACGTACCTTACAGTACCACAAAATTTTTGCAGTATGTGCTTACAGAGAGCCTTTGCACTACTATCTGTTAACCAAGAGGCGTCTTCTCAAATAAAACATTGTCTCTTGCAATAACATCTGCTAAGGTAACTCATTTCTTGCACTCAGCATGGATTCTTGTACCTTTTTTTTAATTACTCAGTAAGCACATTGTCTATTTGCAGGAACTTAATTTTCCTGTTCAATACATCTGCATTCCAGTTTAACTTCACAGGCTTGTGTTTGACTATGTAGTCACATTCACTAATTTTTAAGGCCTTTCTAATAAAATTTCTGCTGGAATCTTTTAAGCTCAAAAGCCATTGTAAAGCCATATGGTATATGTAGCATTGAAAGTAATGAGTGCCAAAAACAAATGCCAGAAGTATCCTTTTATATGATGCTTTAGTTTTGCTCAGCTTGATTCAGCTGATATGATGTGTACCATATTTTATGAAACATAAGACATTACAGACTATATGACGCATATCAATTTTTAAGTGATTTAAGAAAAAACATTATCACCATTTTTATTATTACATTGCAAAGGTAGATGAAAAAAAGCTCTTAGTTTATAAAAGTGGACTGGCTTTTAAAATCCCTGAAAAATGTCATCTGAACATTCTTCTACTTCCTCTTCGTCGTCGTCATTGTCCTTTTCATGTATGAGATGGTCTTCACTTCCACCGGGAACATTACTTATGCCGCACTTCTTGAAAGGTTTTTGAGTAATGTCTTCTCTCACTCTAGATTACGACTGTTTTACTCACTGACACAAATTTGATAGGGGATCATTTTAAAGCTCTCTTCAGTGCAAATTTATGTTGGGTTTCACCCATCATCCATTTGTTCCATTCCTGTCTGATATACACTTTAAGTAATTTATTTACTGAGACATCAAGAGGTTGCAATTGTGAAGTAAGTCCTCCCAGAATAACAGCAAACTCTTTATTTCCCTGTCTCAGTTTCTGTTTCACAGAATTTTTCAAATGACTACTAAACTAATCTAGCACAACAAGAGAACTCTTCTTCAATAAAGCACATTTCCTTTTCTCCCACACTCTGTTAATCCATAATTTCGCATGAGCCTCGTCCATCCAACACTTGTCATATACATGAAAAATGACAGTTGGTGGTATTTCAGGTTTTGGCACTGTTTCTCACTTGAAAATGATCATTGGATTAAGTTTAGTACCTTCAGCATAACATCAAAGTTCAACAGTGTAGTGCATTTTTTCATGTCCACTTATTTTTATAGTTACAGTTTTAGCACCTTTCATGGCAACATTTCTGTTACTAGACACATCAAATGTCAGAGGAGTTTTGCCCATATTCTCTATTTGGCTTAGTTCCATACTGGTTTTCTTTCAATGTTTCATAAGAAAGCGAGGGAAATGTAATATTTTCTCTTCATACTCTTGCAGCATTTTCTGAGGTATTTTGCTTTGCATGCTAAGTCCATGATGCTTCATAAACCTGTAGCACCAACTCCACCCTTAAAGTCTGTTAAGTTCTGCTGTAGAGCTAGCTTATGAGTGTGTATTTGAATCATTTTTGTATTAATTCCAATGCCATTTTGATAGTGTCCTTGAATCCACTTCAATACATCATCTTCTAGTTTTGGCATTTTGCACATTCAGTCTTCTTAACTTATTCCCCCCCCCCCCCCTCCCCATTACTAGACCACCAATCACGAATGTTTTTGTTTTTCTGTTTCCATGTTCTTATGTATATGCTATTATTTTCAGTTTGTAGCTCATATCAAATGAATACCTTTTATTTTTTCCATTACGAAACTAGCTACTAACAAAAATATTGTACTGTTACTGTTAACACAGATTTTTCAGTTTAAGATCACTGGCACTGTAGACTGCACCAACTCATCATAGGCTAGAAGTGTTCTGAGTTTGTGATGTTGCACTAGGAGAGAGAGAATGTGAGCAAAATTATGAATCCCCGCAGCTCATGTTTGTTGCATCGATGCACTGCTGCTGCCAGCTAAAACCAGTGTTGTCAGATAGAGAGAAGTTTTCCACGGCATCAAATATATGGTCATTTTTAACATGACATTTTTATATTAATTTCGAGTATCAGAGGCACATGAATTTTGGAGGCAATTTTTTCAAGAAAAAGGGCGTCTTAGAGCCCGTAGAATACATTAGTCAGTTGGTCTTCCTTCACAGTCTTGTTTTTGATCAAAAGTGCAGTAAATAGCTACATAGCTAGCATCACATGACAAGATAAAAGATGCACTAAATCTGGTTAAGCCAAGACAAGCAGACTTGCAAGAATTTCTTTTAGTTTTAACATGGCATTCTAGTCCACTGTCCAGACAAAAGAGTTCTTCTCTTTAGTAATATTTTGAGCAGCTTTTTGGTGGCTGCACGGTTCTCCACGAGATGATGACAGTAAGTTGTTAATCTGAGAAATGATTGCAAATCTTTAATGTTCCTCAGCACTAGAAAATCATTCACTGCATCTCAGGGATGATGGATGATTCTAGGATTCGGTCAAGGGGGGGGGGGGGGGTGACAGGTGGTTTGGGAGAATGGAATGTCGTTTAGCAAAAGGAAAGTTGGGGGGTCCTCCACAGACAAATTGGTAAAATTTGATGTTGCTTAAAGCAGTTTTTGGTAACTGTTTTGGAGTTCAGCATAAAAACGTGTCTACAGAATGCGTGTGCCCAGGAAAATATGATTTGACCCAGATGTCCAGCGATTTCGAAGTTTTTGTCTGGAGTCAGCAATTTAAGTGTTGGTAGGCATACCCAGCATATTTAACTTTCTTGATTATTGTAAGTGGTACTCCTACATTAATATACATACAATGTGTATTAATTTTTTAGACAGTAAGCTATTTGCCACTCTTATTCTTTTGTTGAAATGTGTTTGAAATACATTGCAATCTATATTATTATTTATTAAAAACATGAATGAATCTGTTGAAGTAATATATCCACTGATTTCTGAAGTTATTTTATCCACTGTAATGACACTCCATTTGGGGGGGGGGGGGCTATAGCCCCATAGCCCTCCCCCTTGTCACCATCCCTGGTGCATCTGTTAGCTACAGATCTGGTCTTACACCATCTGCCATAACTATGTGGCCTCGATAGAGCACTTGCGATTGCACTAAACTGCACTTTTCTGATTTCAAATCTGGATTAGAGTCATGAACATGAGATAGCATGTTTCTTAGCCATTCTGCATGTTCTTTCATCATACTTGAAAAGATAATTATGCAATCTAGACACAGGATCAGCTTCATACCTCATAGAAGTAAATTAGGAAAATCTTAAAATACGCAATATGTTTATCACTCACTGGATTATTTCGTAGTTATATTTTGCTCTCTCTGAAATTTATCCATGCCTCCACATTCTATATTTTCACATCCTCCTATCTAATATCAACTGAATCTTTCACTTTAAAATGTGTGCCAAAACTCTTATGCCTGTACAGTAACATTTGGTATTTTATGGTACACTGTTTCAGTGCTAATAAAAAAGCTGTGAACATTGGTGCTTACACTTAAGAGGGACCAGTAACGCACTATTTTTACTTCACATTTTATAAGTGAAATCTCTCTTGAGAATAACTACAACAGTTGCACAAATCTCTTGCTCATGTGATACTGATTGTGAGCATATTTCTACCTTGAAGTTCTTGTGACTGTCTGTTTACTGCTATTGTCCCCTTTATCACAGGCTTTTGCCTTTATCTGCCATGTTTGAATCTACTGTGGTTCAAATGGCTCTGAGCACTATGCGACTTAACTTCTGAGATCATCAGTCGCCTAGAACTTAGAACTAATTAAACCTAACTAACCTAAGGACATCACACACATCTATGCCCGAGGCAGGATTCGAACCTGCGACCGTAGCAGTCGCTCGGTTCCAGACTGTAGCGCCCAGAACCGCACGGCCACTTCGGCCGGCTACTGTGAAAGAAAAGAAAAGAAAACAACTGAAAATATGAAAATGCTTCTACTCATGTGAACTGAGAACCACACTAGTTTTGTTGAAGGAGACAACATTCTTTAATGATTAAAAATTGAAACCACGAGGAAATTTATGTTGATGTGATATTTCTGTACACTGAGATGGATTAATTCCTTTGAAGAGCTGAACTGCTGTAAAAAAATTATGCAAAAAATTTATGCAACAAGTACAGTAATGATTTAAAGGCAGAAAAACAGAACAAGAATCTAAAAAAATAAAATGTCTACAGGCATAGATGAAGTACCAGTTTGTGTACTGAAGGAATGCAGAGAGGACATACATGCTTCATTAACTGATATAATAAATGAGTTCTTCAGATCTGGCAACTTTTCAAAGTGTCTAAAAAGTCGTCCTCTAATAAACAATGGTAATATAGAAAGTACAGAAAACTACAGGCCTGTCTCTCTTCTGTCATCAATCTCAAAAATTTTAATATCAATTGTGAAAGACAGACTAATTTATTTATTTAGTGAACACACATAACATGTGTGAAGCACAGTTGTTTCCAAAGTAGCAGAAATACAGAATCAGCTATAGTATTTAAAAAAATTACGTCATGCACTGAACAAGGATTGCTTCCCATGCAAATTTTTAAAGCTTGAACTTAAAATGAAGTGGCTGGAGTAATTAAGAATAAGTGGAGTAGCAAATGAATAGTTTCAATAACAAATGGAAAAAATGAAGCAAAATTTCTAATAAAATATAAGTCAGATCCAGAATACATTAATAATACAGAAGTTGTTCCCGGACTTAGGACTGTTATTGTTCTTGATGGCAATGGCCTACCAAACAGTATTAGGCACATGGAAAAATTCTTTTTACATATGACAACAATATTTTAACTTCAATAAAACACCAGAACTTATGGTACATTGCAAATAAAAAGTCTGGAGATATGTACAACTGATCTACAAGCTATAATGCTATAAAGAAAATGAACAGTACAAATTTCACTATCAGGAGGGAAAATAATATTGTTACATCAAATGTGGGTGATAATTTCACACACTATGTAATAAACTAAATTTTTAAGGGTAGTTATTGTCTGCCTGTTGAATGAGAGTGAGCACACAAAGGTATGAGAAAATCTTGGGCCTGAGATTGTTTTGTGGATGTTCTAGAAAATAAAGTGCATTGTCATATTTGTTGCTGGTATATTAACAACAGGATTTTACTTATTTTCTGGGGGTGATTTTTTTTCATTTAGGCTAAGTTAAAAATCTTTTGATTATGTTATATCAATTTTCTTTGTAGTAGCTTTATGTAATTACTCTCTTTCTTAGCTACCAGGCTCCATCTTCAGAAAAGATAAGTGTAAAATATATACAGATATTTCAGATTTCAAGCTTGTTCTGGAGACAAATTACTGAGTTAACAAGAAAGTGTTCTTCAGACTGTACATGCTGTAATATTCATATTACTAGCAAACTGTGGAAAATAATGAAAAATAGAATATGGTGTCAAATAAACTACATCTTTAAAAAGGTGGCTATTTTAGATGCAAAACAAGTATTTAGACATGGAGGATTTTCTTGTAATATAGTTCCTATGGTTAATTTCTCATGTTAACATAGAATGAATGTATCTGGAAATGAAAGCAATTTGATATTTAAGGATATATAGGGATAAATTACTACAGAGAAAGTTAAAAATTCAAAATTGTGACATAAACTGAAAAATATAGCACACATTGTATAACACTACGCACCATAGCAAAAAGGTGTCCCGTTCCTTCTGTGAAAGTACTCTTTGAAAGGATTTATTAATTGATTTGAATAATTATGATATTTCAGTCTGGACTTAAGGAATTAGCTTCATCAGATTGATTTGCATTGCAGTATGGTTTCTTTCACTGCAGGATTCTAGAATATTCTACAAATTTTCAACATGTGCAACTCAGAAGACTGGAATGGCTTCAGTTGTTTTGGAATTTTGTTCACTTATAAGGAAAAACTGTTTTAATCTATACTTATACACTACAAGTCACTGTATGGTGTGTAATGGTGGTTACTTTATGTACCATTGTTTGCAACCAAAAACATAATTTTTGCTTCTTGTGTTCTCTGCACGTGTTAAGTGTAAAGCTAAAAATGAAAGGGAGATCAGAAAATTAATTAATATCTTTGATATAAGAAACACTATATCATCTTAATTAAGAGCTGAAAAAATTATGTCCTTACATTATGCGTTTCATCTTATATTGATCACTTCACCTCTGTTTTTATTATTATTTATAATGTTGAATACAAAGTTTAGAACAAAGACAATTCATAAGTGAATTCAGTGAAAGACTAAATATAACTTTATTCCGTTAAAAACAATCAAATTTATTTGTTTCCAACTACAATCCAAGATGGGTTAAGTTCTGCCAACTGAACATACGATCATTTAAAGCTGGTTATCAATACATGTGACTGCTGAGTGTTCAATTTAAAAACCAAGTTTGAAACTGCAACAGCCATGGACAGTGTAACCCAATACACATTCTCCTAGGGAGCATGTTGTTGATTTGCACAGCTAGCAGAGAGAGGGCAGCACAGTACATAATAAGATGTTAAAGAATCTGGCTGGCTATTTTTAATGGAAATTTCAAGCAAGACAAATTCCTATCTCTGACAGTGAATGTGTCTCCATTACATACTATTCCTATGTACACTGAGTCACCTTTAGGTGTTCAAATGTACAAAATATCTTCACAGTATTCTGATTATAAAAAATGGCAATAAGAATAATAACTTAAGACAAAAATCAGGCTGATTGTAAAAATAGTTTTGAAAAGCTGGTGATTCTACGTGCTCCATCTTAGTACATCTGTCACACTATTGCAGAGATTGAGAAAAGCTTTAGTAACTACCACAGTAAAAGCTCTATTTATGATCACAGAACAAGAGCTAGACTTAATTTACTCACCTGAGAAAACTGAAACAGACATTAAAATTAATATTTCCTACTACATAAATCAAACTGTATAACAAATTAATAGAGATAACTGAAGACTGTGAGTCAAGAATGAATTTTCATTCTGTTCTGGAGCGTGCGCTAATCTGAAACTGTGTACCGGTCCAGTAGTCGAACATGGGACCTTGTCTTGTTCCACCAATTAAGGTTTTCAAGCATGACTCATGACTCATCAACCTAGCTTTTTTAAGGGGTACTGACAGAAGTAAAGCTGTGATGGCGAGTTGTGAGTTAGGTTCAGTAAAGCACTTTGGACGCAAAGGACATTGGTCCCAACTTCAACTCCCCATCCAGCACAGAGTTTTAACCTGCCAAGAAATTTGAAATTAGTGCACACTTTGCTGGAGTGTGAAAATTCAATCTGGAGACAATCCCCTAAGCCATTTGCCAGTAATATATTTTCTTCCAGGAATGCTATTCTTGCAATGCTTGCAGGAGAACTTGCTTGAAGTCTGAACAGCAGGAGAAGAGGTAATGCAGTAAGTAAAGCTGTGAGGGCAAGTCAAGAGTTGTGCTTGCATAGTTAAGCCAGGAAATCTCCCAGGTTCGAGTTCTGGATCTGCACACAGTCTTACTCTGCTAGGGAGTTTAAAAACTGAGATGTATAAAAAGGTAATTAAAGCATACCCCTAAAATCATGCACAATGTGTGGTAACAGAATTACTTCAAAAGGGTTTGGTAAAAATTAAAAAGTAAAGACTCTCTATTATTCTACAATTTAACTTCAAAGTAGTATGCATGTTACCGAAAAATTGTGTGCCCAATATCTGTGAGGATGAAATTCATTCATCATCTTGAGCTCAGCATCTCCTTCAGTATGGGGGAATACTGATTGTTTTTCAGACAGACAAATGGGAACACACAGATAACTGATTGGAGATCAAAATGGTTAAAATGGCTCTGAGCACTATGAGACTTAACATCTGTGGTCATCAGTCACCTAGAACTTAGAACTACTTAAACCTAACTAACCTAAGGACATCACACACATCCATGCCCGAGGCAGGATTCGAACCTGCGACTGTAGCGGTCAAGCGGTTCCAGACTGAAGCACCTAGAACCGCACGGCCACACCGGCCGGCAACTGATTGGAGAATCATTATCATCAGTTCAGTTCTGGTGTCAGCCAAAAGGATGAGTGTGCAAAACATAAAATGTTTGCAGTGATTTGAGACTTGAATAAATAGGGTAACATTAAAGGTAAGCACAGGCCACTGTCACTGTCAGTAAAATTCTCCAGGGTATGTGACCACATTGTCAATTTATAAAATTCTCCGACTTTTCAGCCAATGTTGCAAATGGTCTTCCTCAGCAAAACACCCCCAGGAAGGTCATTTGCTATAGAACTTTATATATGGCAATGTGGTCACATACCCTGAAGATTTTTATTGACAGTATAACATTAGTTTTGAGTTAACCAGATTTCTAAATATTTATATGTATACATGTTTTTTAACGTTTGATAATGTGTCTAACATTATTTTATATTTACCTGTGAAATAATAAAGAATTAACTAACTACATTTTCCACCAATGCTATTTGTGGGCAACATAAACTTATTGACATTCAAATGTGCAATTAAGCAAAAGGTGCATAGAGCTCCTGTGGCCTTATTAAATAGGTTGAACAAGTTTGTCATGAAGAAATTCTTCCTGGATGGCTGTCAGAAATTTAGTATTTCATATTTTTAATTTTCTGTACTCCTCAGTGATAAAAGAAACACAACATAGTCCCATTTTGACATGGTTTATTATTGTAAATGATACAATATAAATGAAAGCATATTAATTCTTTGGGTTCATAGTTCTGGTATTAAAACACACACACACACACACACACACACTCATTATAATACAAATTTTGTACTAGTATTTTTACAGCCTGTGGGTACACAATAATTTAGTAAAGCACAAAATACATTCCATTCCACTATGCTGCCAGGCCCCTCAGGTTGTTTGCCAACTTTTGTGTCTTATAATCACTGCGCAGTTGTATAAAATTTAGAAGTACTGAACGGTCCAGTCCAGCCTGGAAAGGGAAACCAGAACCATTAATTTGAGTCTGATATCATCTGTGATACACACAAAAAATTCCGGACTTTATGTACTCACCAACTGATCACCATTACACACTTGCTTCAGATTCTCAGGTTTGACGAGCAACAGATTACAAAGTGCATGTAATGTGTCAAAGAGTGTATTTACCAAAGGGATTTTAAATTCTTTCACACATTTACGATACTCATTTACATCGCAAATTGCACACATAGCACCTACAACAAAGTAAAATTAGTTATAATTTCTGTCTCCTTGGCTTTTAATATTTTGTTTCTTCACACACCTACAACTGACAAATTAAGCAAGTACATATCTGACATCATCAATATAAACAAAATACGCAAAAACAGAAAACAGTATAGTATGTGTCAATATTATGAAAAGGATAGTTGCTACTCATCATATAGTTGAGATGCTGAGTCACAGACAGGCACAACAACAGATCCTTCGGGAAAGCATGAAAAGTCACAGCAAAAAGATTGTCAGAAAAAGAGCTTTCAGCCAATAAGGCCTTCGTCGGAGATAGAAAACACACACACACACACACACACACACACACACACACACACACACACGGCCGCAGGGGTTGAGGCCACGCTTTAGGCAGTGTGTACGTTCTATCTCCAGCGAAGGCGTTGTTGGCCGAAAGCTCATTTTCTGACAGTCTTTTTGTTGTGCCTATCCATGACTTAGCATCTCTGCTATACGCTGAGTAGTGACTATCCTTTTCATAAATTGTTACATTCCATCCTAAATTTTTCATTGTTGAGTATAGTATATGTAGCAAACACTAACAAACAAAAACATTTATCGTATCTGCAACCACAATAACATGAATATGGAATGGCTGTGTGTAGAACATTATTAAATGTAAGTTAGAGATTTAACAAAACAAAAAGTTCTAGCATATGCACATTAATTATTATAAGCAATGTAACAAAAAAGGATTATATCTTTCAATATTTTAATGGGCTAAACTGAGACAAAAGTTAATGTGATGATAATTGTTCCGTTCTCATGAAGGGTGGGTTTGTCAAATGGGGATAAATTGCAGGAAATGATTCCTCAGAAAATAAGGAGCAAAAAGGTCCTATGTACATATGCCAAGAACTGCATGGTGCATATACTACATGGTGCTTATTAATTCATCACACCTCTAAGAGTGCATGACACGCTGATATGAGACCACCATTATACACAAGGTGTTAGAGGGACTCATCATGAGCCCCTAATCATGTGTGAACATGCCACAGTAGTGACTGACCCTCACATACAAATGTGTCCTCCTGCAACCAAATGTCATCATACCAGTATGAATGAATGTTCCAGTGTCTGCAGGTCCAGAATGGGCTCAGCATATACAACTTCTTTCACATGCCCCAATAGATTGAGGTCCAGTGACCTGGTTGGGCCTTGTGAGCAGATCAGCTAGGACTGTTGCATCAGATGGTTGGAATACAGGATGTCGAGATGCCTCCCCATTACCCTTTGTACCACCAAAGGCACATTCTCCAGCATGCGAGGCAGGGTCAAGTGCAGATATGCCTCGTCTGTTAGGTGCTGTGTAAGGATGACTGAGGCAGTTTCCTACAATCCCCGCCCACACAATGAGGCTGAACCAGTGCTGAAGGTTTGCTGCAGCCATACCGCAGGGGTTCCCCATAGAACACAGGTGAGTGTTGTGAAGGTTGACAATACTGCTCCTCATAAAGGTAGTCTCTTCTGTGGGCAGAATTGATGACAGAACTCGCAGCGCCATGCTCCTGTGTAGGGTGTCCATTCATCCCATTTTTCCCGGGACAGTCCTGTTTTTACCAAAATGTCCCGCTGTCCCGAAAGTTTTTTTGGGGACACTCAAATGTCCCGTTTTTTTTTATGATTCTCCTTGGCTAGAGTATTTTACGCTACTGGTTGTTTGACTTGCTATTAACTGCGCAATTATTTACGCTAGGAAGCATGTGATGACTTTCAGCATACCCCAAACATGTACCGAACTGTCAAAAATCGCAAGTAATTTTAAACGCACTACAGGTTATGAATAACAACGAAGATTCTTCTCTTCTAAATCGATCCACTGAATCCGTCCTTTCGGTCCAGAGATACTCTACACCACTGATACTTGCTCTCTGGCTTTCCTCACCACACTGTTAATGTTTTGCACTGTGCAATCACTGTTTCATTGTGCCAAAATGAAAGTGTAATTTTAACAGCAATATAAAAAGCGAGTTTCCTTTTATCACTGGTAGTGGAGAAACTGTAGAATGTACATTGTGCAGATCAAAATTTGCTATTGGTCATGGTGGAAGGTCTGACACTGTGAACCACATTAAGATGAAGAAACATCGCATGAGTGATGAAACAAAAAGAGCAAATAAATGCGTGAGTGACTACAATGTAAACTTAAAATCAGTAACAGAAATGGATAGGCAGTTAGCAGCACAAGAAGCTACGTTTGCATACCACAGTGCAATGCATAACCATAGCTTTAAGTCAATGGATTGTACTACAGCAGTTGTAAAAAAGCTTTTCAATC
This sequence comes from Schistocerca piceifrons, assembly GCF_021461385.2. NCBI lineage: Eukaryota > Metazoa > Arthropoda > Insecta > Orthoptera > Acrididae > Schistocerca > Schistocerca piceifrons. Next base: position 213,179,899 of record NC_060138.1, read on the forward strand.
CTAAATTCATATGCGGACACACAAAATATAATGCAATCATTTCAAATGTTGTTGCACCATATGCAGCTCAGCAGGTTTTAAATGAAAAGTGCTGTAATGATTGATACATCGAATCATCCTGATTTGGTTCCTCTCTTCATCAGGGATTTTCACTCTGAAAACGGCATCACAGTGAAAGTGCTCGAATTGGTTAATTTAGCTGGAGGCTTTAAAGAAATATGATCTTGAGGGAAAGGTAATTGCAGTTTCTGCAGACAACACTAACACCAATTTTGGTGGTAAGCAGAGGAAAGGAAAAAACAATTTGATCTATAAACTGCAACAGAACACAGTGAATAATATAGTAGGTGTTGGCTGTCCAGCACATGTGGTGCACAATTTCTTACAAACTGGCTCAGATTGCCTACCCATCGACTGCCAATTAATTGCAAAGAAAATCTACCAGCATTTCCACATATATACAGTAAGGGTTGAACCTCTGACGTCATTCTGTAAGTTTACTAACACTGAATACAAAACTGTAGTTGGGCACAGCAAGACAAGGTGGCTATCTGTGCTACCAGTATTGGAATGAATTGTAGAGATATTTCCTGCTTTGAAAGCATATTCCATTTCCCTTGATAAGTGTCCTGTTATCCTTAAACAATTCTTTGATAACCCTGTGTCTATTGTTCTTCTACATTTTATTGTTAGCCAGCTAAAACCTTTCTCCACGACAATTAAATGTATTGAGAAACAAGAAATCACAATAGCGGAAGTTTATCAAGAAACAAACAAATTATTGGGAAAATTACAATGTAGAAAATCTGAAAGATTTCTCACATCCTTTGTACATGAGACTCTAAGAAAGCTGGAAGAAGAGGGTGGAATTACTGTAGAACAGTTTCATATTTATGCTGACATCTTCTATGACTCTTGCACTGAGTATATTAACGAATGGTGTTTACCATTTTTCACACCTTTTAAAGCATTTGACTGGATTAATACTGAAAAGGAGCAGCTACAGTGGAAGGATATTCAGGACTCTTGTGTTTTTGTTAAAAGTATTGTACCAAATTTACCTGTTGATGAAGACGAACTGTTTGATGAATTTTCATGTGCACAGAACTTAATAAAAAGTGAAGAAGGAGGCAAATAAAGTGTTAGTGCAACGTGGTGTAAAATATTTGCTTATTTCAAAAGTAAAAACATTAACATGAAAAACATGATTCATTTGGTGGAGTTTTGTCTGGCAATTCCTGGGTCAAATGCTGCTGTGGTACGTGTGTTTTCGTTAGTGAACTCTTTGTGGTCAGATGAAAAAAAAAAACAGAATGAAAGTTGAAACAGTGAGGGCCTTGCTCATTGTCAAAACACACTTTAATGGTGTATCATGTACTAACTTTTATGATACAATTTCAAACGAAAATGCACTTCTTGATAAAGTACATAGAAGTGAAAAGTACGGTGATAGTGTGGCAGAATAATTGTAAAAAGGGATCTGGGATCACTGAGTGCACGTTGTAAAGGTAAACTTGTATGTGTATTAAATTTAGTCAATACAATATTTATGTCCCTTTTTTTTTCTTCTTCTCTTCATTGTCCCAGGTTTTTCTCTAATTTATTTTAAATGTCTCCTTTTTCAATGAAAATGAAATGGACACCCTATGCCTGTGCCATCAACCAGATGTAACCTTTGCAGCAGAGGCAAGTCTGTAAGTAATAGGGCCTGCACGCATTGCAAGTGGTGTGGATTAAAAAGTTAGGCTGCATGCCATGAATATGAGAGATGTATTATGGGTTGAGACAGAATGTTTTTTGTTACTGCAGTGATTACAAAACTAAGTCAAATTTACAGAGAACTCTGGCAGTATGAGCCCATATCAGTATAATCTTGCTCCTCCTCTGGCCTGGATTCATAAACTAATTTGGTTGGGAAGAGAGTCATAAAGCCACTGTATCTCTGATGTCCGAGCTGGTCCCACACGTGCTCTATTGGAGACAGATCTGGGGATCTTGCATCTTGCTGGCCACTGGAGTACCTAATCATTATCATTATCATCGTCATCGTCATCATCATCATCATCATAATCATCATCATCATGAATCCATAGTAACACATACCGTGTGTGGTTGATCATTGTCCTGTAGAAAAATGGTACAATGATACAGTAGCATACAAGGTAACATATGAGTACACTGGATGTGTATGACATACTGCTGTGACATGAGTTTCCCCAATCACTGCCAGCCATGACTTTGAAGTCATACCCAATGGCTCCCACAACCTTGATGCGGAGAATGGAAACCCACCCCAGGTCAATGTCATACTTGCTGACAGTGGTCATTGAGGGTAGTGCTGAACCACATTTCATCACTGAATACAATGTAATGCTATTCATCAGCAGTCCATGCTTCCTAGTCTGTGTAGTGTTAAGAGCAGCCTATGCATATGGATGGTAATTCCCTCACCTGGCTGCTGCTATTCTCCTAGCAATGGTGTGGAATGACAAAGAATGTTGTAGATAGGCCATTACTTTTTCTTGGATGGCAGGTGTGGACGTGAAGGTGTTACATTGTGCTTGGTGCACAATACAGTGACCTCTTTTGTCATCAGTTGTGGTCGACTGGAACTTTGACAAGTATGCTGGTCCTCATGTTCTCATGCAGTCCAACATTAGACCACTCACACCTGAATGCCCCACAAATATAAGTATTGCATGATTCAACCAGCCAGCCAAATGCACACAAATAATGAGGCTTTTTTCAAACTCTGTCAGCTGCTGGTAACGCTGCCTCACATGAGTATGAGGCGTCTTGAATAGTGGTGGGGGGACTAGAAATGTGATTAATAAAAATTTGCTACTTAAATAATTAAAAGGAAATTTTTGAAAGAATGATTGAAAAGGGATTGAAAAATACTCATATTCTGGGTGAACTTTAACTGGCACTAATATAAACAGACCTTCAATATTGAATACATATATTCAATAGCTAACATTTGTAAATTTACACACACCAATTTTTTGTTACTGCTACTGTACATGGAGATTGGTATGACAATACTGGTTACAGATTGCCCCTCCTCAGCTCAGGCGAATTCTTCTTTATTATCTTCGATCCTCTTGATGCAGGATTCTCGGTGCATCGTGGAATAATAAATAGGTAATAACTTTGTGAATAAACTTTGCTAGCTTGATAACACTTTTACTGTACAATTGGAATATACATGTTTTACAATATTAAAATGACGGAACTCGCAATATGGATGCCTGCTATCACGTAGAGACACAGATAGATGAATCTCAAGAAATTAAAAAAATGAAGAGCATCTTTCACCTTGCTTTGTTTCTGACCCTATAGTATCGCTGGTATATATGTATAAAAAGAAAAGAATGAGATGAAAAGAAAACAACAACAACAACAACAACAACAACAATAATAATAATAATAATAATAATAATATGGTACTTCACAGTTTCTAGGTTCTTCACAGTGGTCAATCAACATCTGTCACTGTTCAGGCTCCTTACTAGAGTCCTGCATGACCGAGTAAGCGAGCACAAAATACGAGATGGCGCAAGCACAGCCTAACTGGATAGGCTGCCTGCACTACTTCTTGTATCCGAGCATAGAAGCCGTGACCGAGTACGTAGCACGTAACTTCAAACACATTACAGGTGTCATTATCCATGTGAGACTGCAGCCAGTACAGGCTTCTCATTTGTGGTGTCTCTCTCTCTCTCTCTCTATAATCATGCAGCGCGAGGAAGCCAGTGCAGTTAAGACATAAGATTGAAACCAATGTTTACACATTGAAGAAATGGGAAGGTCTAAAAAGCCAAGTATGGAGTACATTTCTGTTGGTTGTAGACGAAAACAGTGCATCTACTGGCTACATATCATGCATAAACTGCTCCACATTATTGGTTTCCAGTCGGGAACCACTCATTTAAAGAAACAGTTGCAATAAACCTCGCAAAGATACAACACCTTCAGGGATACCGGCAGTAATAAAAAATACTATTACAGCAAAGTGTGTTGCAATGTGTGCTAAAGATATGAGACCTTTTAATGCTATTTCCGGTGAAGGTTTCAGAGAACTAGGCCAAGAATTAATACATCTAGGTACGCATTACGGAGAAGTTAACGTGGCAGACGTCACGCCACATTCCTCTACTATAAGCAGACATGTCAAAGACCAAGCTGATGCAATATGAAACAGCATAATGCCTTCTGTTATTGTGGAAGTTATTAATAAAACATGTGCTGCAACAGTTGATATGTGGACTGATTCGCATAGTCAGGTGCACTATTTGACACTTACAACACATTACACTAACACAGATTGGTCTCTTGTAAACAATGTTTTATTTACAACAAAGTTCCCGGATGTTAAGAAGACAGGAGTAAATATTATAAAGGAAATTGAAGAGAGGATGGCTGATTGGGACATTTTGCTGGACATGTTGCACAGTTTTGTTTTTGTCTCCGACCAGGGTGCCAGTATAATAAAGACTTTAGAAAATCACGAAAGGGTTCCTTGTGCTGCTCATTGTATAAACACAGCACATAGCCATACTTTCGATGAAGATAACTTCTTGTTAAATCATGCCCTGAACATCACATCAACAATAAATACTGCAAAATGCATTGTTAGGTACACTAAGAAAATAGGCCTCTGCTCTTCTTTGAAATCATCATTGAAACAAGAGGTCTGCACACACTGGAACAGCTTACATTATGCTGGAATCCTTACACACTCAGTATAACGAAGTTTATGTTTCTACTTTGCTGACGGAAAAGGACTCCGCTTACAGATTGCAAGGATATGATAATGAGCTTGCAGGAAAAACTGCACATTTTCTGAGACCATTTAAAGAGGCCACAGATGAATTAGAAGGCGAAAAAGAACCAACAGTCCAGTTAGTTGTTCTTTGGTTTCACAAACTGCAACAAATTTGCAGTGTCGATGACACTGACCGTCAGGTGAGTAATTACTGCAGTTAAAAACACTGTTTCATTATGATACGCAATAGATTTATAATTAACTAGCGTAATTAATGTGTACTAACAGATATGTATTTTTTATTTATAATTCGTATAATATTTCATTAACATAAAACACCTCATTTTTGTGGGAACATTTCAATGATTTCCACATTAGTTCTGTATTACTTGTCTTTTTTGTTTATTATCATAGATCCTTCAAGTACGGTGTCATCACCACCCAGAAAGAGAGATCGTTTCAAGGAATGGAGGAACACCAGATCATCCGCAGCAGATGAAGTAGATCTCTACATTTCAATGCACCCTGGAGATGATGATGACATCTTAAACTGGTGGAGCAGACATGAAACAGATCTGCCAGGCCTGGCTGCAGTTGTAAGATGTATTTTATGTATCCTAGCAACAAGCGCACCTAGTGAAAGATGCTTTAGTAAAGCCGGCATGTTACTAACAAATCACCACAGCCAATTAAATCCGGAACGCATTAGTGATTTACTGCTGATGAACAATAACTATAATTTTGTTTCTTTTGCAAACAAGTGAAAAGTAT